>NW_028320681.1:0-169912 GCF_062004578.1 Staurois parvus
TGCAGGGCACCTGGTCATGTCTGCTAACAAGTTGTGCGGAGCGGCGTCCCCGGACCGGGGGCCGTCAGAGGAGGGAGCCGTCACGGCCGGGATCATCATCATCGGAGACGAGATACTGAAGGTAGGGATGCCGCGCGGGGCCCCGGAGATGGCTCTGTGTGCCTCAACCAGACATTGCTCAGCACGCTGGGCAGTCACAATGTTCCCTCCAGGCCCATAGCTAGGGGATCGCTGGACTGACCGCTCTGCACTGTAAGAAGGTTGTGTGACCTGTAAAGAGGACCTGTCACATTCCAGAGACCGTTCACTCTGATGCAGAATGTGCAGATGTTATCACTGGGTCTCTATGCTTCTCTATGCAATGCAGGCAGATCATGGCTTGTGGGAGGGGCCGGCAGGGTGCTGTACAAAGCTTCTGAAAACATTCCAGCATCCTGCCTCAGTACTGCAAGCAGTGGGAGGAGTTATGCAAATATCAAAATGCCTTGCTGGGTGGGTGTCAGGAGTAGTGGGAGGAGTTTGCATGAAGACTTCCCTTGGTAACGCCCACATGGGATGCTGAGCCCCCGTTATTATAAGAACTAAAATCCAGTAAATGTAAGGGGCGGGGCCAGGAAGAGTCAGGATGGAGAATGAAAGGGGTTGGGCTAGATGATGCTAGATGTCCTCCAGCCAGGAAATGAGGCGAGTCCAATGAATGAAAGGGGTGGGGATGGAGATAGTCAGGCTGGGGAAGAAAGAGCTAGATGATGCTGGATGTCCTGCAGCCAGTAAATGAGGGCGGAGCTCTAGATTAGGAGGCGGAGCTCTATCTGACTGGCTGCAGCTTCTAATGCACATTGTGAGAAGCTCCCAGTGTGCGGTGACATCAGAGAAAGCCATTCCAGTCCGGGGGAGGAGCCAGTACACCTGTGCAAGGCTGGAGGGGAGGAGCCGGGACACCTGTGCAAGGCTGGAGGGGAGGAGCCGGGACACCTGTGCAAGGCTGAAGGGGAGGAGCCTGGACACCTGTGCAAGGCTGGAGGGGGAGGAGCCTGTACACCTGTGCAAGGCTGGAGGCGGGACACCTGTGCAAGGCTGGAGGGGAGGAGCCGGGACACCTGTGCAAGGCTGGAGGGGAGGAGCCAGTACACCTGTGCAAGGCTGGAGGGGAGGAGCCAGTACACCTGTGCAAGACTGGAGGGGAGGAGCCGGGACACCTGTGCAAGGCTGGAGGGGAGGAGCCGGGACACCTGTGCAAGGCTGAAGGGGAGGAGCCTGGACACCTGTGCAAGGCTGGAGGGGAGGAGCCTGTACACCTGTGCAAGGCTGGAGGCGGGACACCTGTGCAAGGATGGAGGGGAGGAGCCTGTACACCTGTGCAAGGCTGGAGGCGGGACACCTGTGCAAGGCTGGAGGGGAGGAGCCAGTACACCTGTGCAAGGCTGGAGGGGAGGAGCCAGTACACCTGTGCAAGACTGAGGGGGAGGAGCCAGTACACCTGTGCAAGGCTGGAGGGGAGGAGCCAGTACACCTGTGCAAGGCTGGAGGGGAGGAGCCAGTACACCTGTGCAAGGCTGTAGGGGAGGAGCCTGTACACCTGTGCAAGGCTGGAGGGGAGGAGCCTGTACACCTGTGCAAGGCTGGAGGGGAGGAGCCAGTACACCTGTGCAAGACTGGGGGGGCGGAGCTAATACACCTGTGCAAGGCTGGAGGGGAGGAGCAGGGACACCTGTGCAAGACTGAGGGGGAGGAGCCAGTACACTTATGCAAGGCTGGAGGGGAGGAGCTAGTACACCTGTGCAAGGCTGGAGGGGAGGAGCCAGTACACCTGTGCAAGGCTGGAAGGGATGAGCCAGTACACCTGTGCAAGGATGAAGGTTAGATTTAATCAAACATTCCCCCTAGCTGCTCAGGGGAGGAGCAGAGATAAAACTCCGCCCACTCAGTACAGCTCTGTGAAGTTAACCCTCGGAGGAACTTTGGGAGGCTGTAGGTCAGGTTTAATCACATTCTCCCTGGCTCCTGGGGGGAGGAGCAGAGATAAAACTCCGCCCACAGCACAGGTTCCTGACATTGACCCTTGGTGTGGGAGGTCCCATTGAGTAGGATTGAAGCTGCAGCATTGTGATTGGGCGGTGTCCTCCCTCTGACCCCTCCTCTCCTCCTCTCAGGGCCACACCCAGGACACCAACTCGTTCTTCATGTGTAAGAAGCTTCGCTCCATCGGGGTGAAAGTGGTGAGAATCTCCGTCATCCCGGACGACGTGGACGCCATCGCGGGGGAGATCTCCGCCTTCTCCTCCCGCTACACCTACGTCCTGACCTCCGGGGGGATCGGCCCCACCCACGATGACGTGACCTTCGAGGCGGTGGCCCAGGCGTTCGGCGAGAGCGTCTTCCCGCACCCGGAGCTGGTGTCCCTGGTGGAGAAGTTCTTCGGGAAGTCGGACGCCCGGTGCCCGGAGATGAAGCTGGCGCGGATCCCGGCCTCCTCCAAGCTGAACTACGGCACGGACAAACGCACCGGCGACTGCTTCAAGTACCCGCTGATCAGCGTGCGCAACGTCTACGTCTTCCCCGGCATCCCGTCCCTGATGGAGCGGGCCCTGGAGGGGCTGGACCACCTCTTCCGCAACGACAAGACGCGCTTCTACTGCCGCGAGATCTTCGTCAACGCCGACGAGGTGTCCATCGCCGCCGTGCTGGAGGAGACCAACGCTTGTCACCGGCGCTACGTCAGCCTGGGCTCCTACCCGGACTGGGCCAACAACTACTACCGCGTGCAGCTGACCCTCGACTCCGACTCCCAAACCAGGCTGGGCGAGGCCTACGACTACCTGATCCAGCACCTCCCTCCGGGGGTCGTGGTGCCCTTCGCCAAGGACCCCGTGTCACAGGCCGCCGCTGAGGTCTACCAGCTGGCGCAGTCAGGTAAGGGGCCACAGAGGGGTGATCTCCACAAGGGGCCGCAGAGGAGTGATCTCCACAAGGGGCCACAGAGGGGTGATCTACACAAGGGGCCACAGAGGGGTGATCTCCACAAGGGGCCACAGAGGGGTGATCTCCACAAGGGGCGACAGAGGGGTAATCTACACAAGGGGCCACAGAGGGGTGATCTCCACAAGGGGCCGCAGAGGAGTGATCTCCACAAGGGGCCACAGAGGGGTGATCTCCACAAGGGACCACAGAGGGGTGATCTCCACAAAGGACCACAGAGGGGTGATCTCCACAAGGGACCACAGAGGAGTGATCTCCACAAGGGGCCACAGAGGGGTGATCTCCACAAGGGGCCACAGAGGGGTGATCTCCACAAAGGACCACAGAGGGGTGATCTCCACAAGGGACCACAGAGGGGTGATCTCCACAAGGGGCCACAGAGGGGTGATCTCCACAAGGGACCACAGAGGGGTGATCTCCACAAGGGGCCACAGAGGGGTGATCTCCACAAGGGACCACAGAGGGGTGATCTCCACAAGGGACCACAGAGGGGTGATCTCCACAAGGGGCCACAGAGGGGTGATCTCCACAAGGGGCCACAGAGGAGTGATCTCCACAAGGGGCCACAGAGGGGTGATCTCCACAAGGGACCACAGAGGAGTGATCTCCACAAGGGGCCACAGAGGGGTGATCTCCACAAGGGGCCACAGAGGGGTGATCTCCACAAGGGGCCCACAGAGGGGTGATCTCCACAAGGGGCAACAGAGGGTTAATCTACACAAGGGGCCACAGAGGGGTGATCTCCACAAGGGACCACAGAGGGGTGATCTCCACAAGGGGCCACAGAGGGGTGATCTCCACAAGGGGCGACAGAGGGGTAATCTACACAAGGGGCCACAGAGGGGTGATCTCCACAAGGGACCACAGAGGAGTGATCTCCACAAGGGGCCACAGAGGGGGTGATCTCCACAAGGGGCCACAGAGGGGTGATCTCCACAAGGGACCACAGAGGGGTGATCTCCACAAGGGGCCACAGAGGGGTGATCTCCACAAGGGGCCACAGAGGGGTGATCTCCACAAGGGGCCACAGAGGGGTGATCTCCACAAGGGACCACAGAGGGGTGATCTCCACAAGGGACCACAGAGGAGTGATCTCCACAAGGGGCCACAGAGGGGTGATCTCCACAAGGGACCACAGAGGAGTGATCTCCACAAGGGGCCACAGAGGGGTGATCTCCACAAGGGGCCACAGAGGGGTGATCTCCACAAGGGGCCACAGAGGGGTGATCTCCACAAGGGACCACAGAGGGGTGATCTCCACAAGGGACCACAGAGGGGTGATCTCCACAAGGGGCCACAGAGGGGTGATCTCCACAAGGGACCACAGAGGGGTGATCTCCACAAGGGGCCACAGAGGGGTGATCTCCACAAGGGGCCACAGAGGAGTGATCTCCACAAGGGGCCACAGAGGGGTGATCTCCACAAGGGGCCGCTGTACAAGCCAGGTTTTCATGCCATCACTCACTGTAGCTCTCGGCATGGCTTCAGGGATTGTCCCTCTGCAGTATGTGCGTGTTACTGCAAAGAACCCTTCCTGCCGCTTCTAATGCAAAGAATCTGGGCGGGGTCTGGTGCCTGGGTGGGGTCTGGGCGGAGTCTGGTGTCTGGGCGGAGTCTGACCTGTGTTTGGCTCCTCAGGGTCCCCTCTGGGGGAGGTCGGCTCGGCTCTGCAGACGGTGGAGGAGGCTCTCGCGGGGTCTGGTGTCTGGGCGGGGTCTGGTGTCTGGGCGGGGTCTGGTGTCTGGGCAGAGTCAGGGCGGAGTCTGGTGCCTGGGCGGAGTCTGACCTGTGTTTGGCTCCTCAGGGTCCCCTCTGGGGGAGGTCGGCTCGGCTCTGCAGACGGTGGAGGAGGCTCTCGCGGGGTCTGGTGTCTGGGCGGGGTCTGGTGTCTGGGCGGGGTCTGGTGTCTGGGCAGAGTCAGGGCGGAGTCTGGTGCCTGGGCGGAGTCTGACCTGTGTTTGGCTCCTCAGGGTCCCCTCTGGGGGAGAAGGTGGGCTCGGCTCTGCAGATGGTGGAGGAGGCTCTCGCTCAGTACAGTGCCCGGGCGGGGTCTGGTGCCTGGGTGGAGTCTGGTGTCTGGGCGGGGTCTGGTGTCTGGGCGGAGTCAGGGCGGAGTCTGACCTGTGCTTGACTCCTCAGGGTCCCCTCTGGGGGAGAAGGTGGGCTCGGCTCTGCAGACGGTGGAGGAGGCTCACGCGGGGTCTGGTGCCTGGGCGGGGTCTGGTGCCTGGGTGGAGTCTGGTGTCTGGGCGGGGTCTGGGTGGAGTCTGGTGCCTGGGCGGAGTCTGACCTGTGTTTGGCTCCTCAGGGTCCCCTCTGGGGGAGAAGGTGGGCTCGGCTCTGCAGACGGTGGAGGAGGCTCTCGCTCAGTACAGTGCCCGGGCGGGGTCTGGTGCCTGGGTGGAGTCTGGTGTCTGGGCGGGGTCTGGTGTCTGGGCAGAGTCAGGGCGGAGTCTGACCTGTGCTTGGCTCCTCAGGGTCCCCTCTGGGGGAGAAGGTGGGCTCGGCTCTGCAGACGGTGGAGGAGGCTCTCGCGGGGTCTGGTGCCTGGGCGGGGTCTGGGTGGAGTCTGGTGTCTGGGCGGGGTCTGGTGTCTGGGCGGAGTCAGGGCGGAGTCTGACCTGTGCTTGGCTCCTCAGGGTCCCCTCTGGGGGAGAAGGTGGGCTCGGCTCTGCAGACGGTGGAGGAGGCTCTCGTGGGGTCTGGTGCCTGGGCGGGGTCTGGGTGGAGTCTGGTGCCTGGGCGGAGTCTGACCTGTGTTTGGCTCCTCAGGGTCCCCTCTGGGGGAGAAGGTGGGCTCGGCTCTGCAGACGGTGGAGGAGGCTCTCGCTCAGTACAGTCTGGAGGAGATCAGCGTGGCGTTCAATGGCGGGAAGGACTGCACTGCGCTCCTGCACTTGTATCATGCCGCCGTACAGAGGTGAGTGCCCCTCCCAGGGGCGGGGTCAGGGATGGGCGGGGGAAGGTTGGTCATTACCCAGAATTCTCCTTGTTTTCTTGTCTGTAAAGGCGACGCCCAGAAGGGAGGGAGAAGCTGCAGGCTCTGTACATCCGCATTGTGTCCCCCTTCCCGGAGATGGAGCAGTTCATGCAGGATACCACCAAACGGTGAGCCTGGGGGAGGGGCATGAGTGGGGGTCCCACCGGGGGAGGGGCATGAGTGGGGGTCCCACCGGGGGAGGGGCATGAGTGGGGGTCCCACTGGAGGAGATGCATGAATGGGGGTCCCACTGGGGGGGAGGGGCATGAATGGAGGATCCCCACCCCCCATAGTTTAGGATGACAGGTCTCCCTTTATATTCAGTTTTGTTTATTTAATGTCTCGTGTTGTCATTCCCCTCCATGTCTCCGCCCCCTCCCCCTCCATGTCTCCGCCCCCTCCCCATGTCTCCGCCCCCATCCAGGTACAATCTTCAGATCTACACCATCCAGGGGGACATGAAGCAAGCTCTGATGGATCTGAAGGCGGAGCAACCTCAGCTACAGGCCATCCTGATGGGGACCCGCCGCACGGACCCGTACTCCCGCACCCTGACCCCCATGTGCCTCACCGACCCCGACTGGCCCACCTACATGAGAGTCAACCCGCTGCTGGTGAGTGTCTGCACTCCGGTCCCCCCGCCACTGGAGGGCGCCACACTCACCGCTCAGGTCCCCCCGCCACTGGAGGGCGCCACACTCACCGCTCAGGTCCCCCCGCCACTGGAGGGCGCCACACTCACCGCTCAGGTCCCCCCGCCACTGGAGGGCGCCACACTCACCGCTCAGGTTCCCCCGCCACTGGAGGGCGCCACACTCACCGCTCAGGTCCCCCCGCCACTGGAGGGCGCCACACTCACCGCTCAGGTCCCCCCGCCACTGGAGGGCGCCACACTCACCGCTCAGGTCCCCCCGCCACTGGAGGGCGCCACACTCACCGCTCAGGTCCCCCCGCCACTGGAGGGCGCCACACTCACCGCTCAGGTCCCCCCGCCACTGGAGGGCGCCACACTCACCGCTCAGGTCCCCCCCCGCCACTGGAGGGCGCCACACTCACCGCTCAGGTCCCCCCGCCACTGGAGGGCGCCACACTCACCGCTCAGGTCCCCCCGCCACTGGAGGGCGCCACACTCACCGCTCAGGTCCCCCCGCCACTGGAGGGCGCCACACTCACCGCTCAGGTCCCCCCGCCACTGGAGGGCGCCACACTCACCGTTTAGGTTTCCCCGCCACTGGAGGGCGCCACACTCACCGCTCAGGTCCCCCCGCCACTGGAGGGCGCCACACTCACCGCTCAGGTCCCCTCCGCCACAGGAGGGCGCCACACTCACCACTCAGGTCCCCCCGCCACTGGAGGGCGCCACACTCACCACTCAGGTCCCCCCGCCACTGGAGGGCGCCACACTCACCACTCAGGTCCCCCCCGCCACTGGAGGGCGCCACACTCACCGCTCAGGTCCCCCCACCACTGGAGGGCGCCACACTCACCATTGTCTCTTTTCCAGGATTGGTCCTACCGCGACATCTGGGAGTTCCTGCGCACACTCTACATCCCGTACTGCATCCTGTATGACAAGGGGTGAGGGGCGCTCGTCCGTCCATCCATCCGCCTGTCCCTCTGTCTGCCTGTCCCCTCCACCTGTCCCTCTGCCTGTCTCTCTGTCCCTCTGTCTTTGTCCGCCTGTCCTTCTGTCTGTCCCTCTGCCTGTCCCTCTCTCCGCCTGTCCTTCCTCCCATCCGCCTGTCTGGGTCTGTAGTTGACTCCTCCCCCTGTCCCTCTCTCTGTCTCTCCGCCTGTCCTTCCTCCCGTCCGCCTGTCTGGGTCTGTAGTTGACTCCTCCCCCTGTCCCTCTCTCTGTCTCTCCGCCTGTCCTTCCTCCCGTCCGCCTGTCTGGGTCCGTAGTTGACTCCTCCTCCTGTCCGGGTCCGTAGTTGACTCCTCCCCCTCTCCCGCAGGTACACGTCTCTGGGCAGTATGGACAACACCATCAAGAACCCGGCTCTGCGGTTCCGGACGTCGGCGGGGGCGGAGAGCTTCCACCCGGCATACATGTTGGAGAACGAGGAAGAGGAACGCACGTCCAGGAAGTAACGTATCCCGTGTGTCCCCGCCCCTGTGTGCTCCCCTCCGGTGCCGTCCAATCCGCTGCCTGGGAGACCTGAACCCATGGGGGACGATGAGCGTGACAATGGGGGTCATTCTTGTATCTGTCCCGGTGGGGGATACGATGCGTCCGTCCTACACAGTGCCCCCTGCAGGAGTGATCCTATCGGGTGAAAGAACTGTGAATAATGGTGGCGGGAGGAGAACTGCGGCATGGAGCGCTCATCATTCTCTAACACGCAAAGGAGGAAGGCGGAGCCAGCATAGTGCGCTGAGACCACGTAGGCCACAGACTCTGACCCCCAGCCGGGCCGCTCGTGGCTGCCACTGCATCATCGATGGCTCCTCCCACCGCCAGGTACATCAGCGGCTTCCATCGCAAGGGACGCGTTTTGACGATATTTCTATAGCAATGTTAACTCCTTCCTGTCGGGTCGGGCAAAGTCCTCGAAACGCGTCCCTAGAGCCGGAAACCGCTGACGTGCGCCATGGTGGGCGGAGCCTGCTGACGCGGTGATTGTATACATTGTTACCTTCTGGTCACAGCCGCATCCTTCGCTTTATTGGTTCACATCTCTCCTCGCTGCTCCGCCCCCGAAATGTTGGTGACGTTGATGTTGGTAAAACTTTATTATTCCAGACAGTGAACACAAGTCCATCCAGACTCTCTTTACTCTGCTGACATCATTGTTAATAAAACTTTATTATTCTAGGCAATGAACACAAAAAGTCCACCCAGACTCTTTACTCTGATGATATCAGTATTGATAAAACTTTATTATTCCAATGAACACAGAAGGTCTGTCCACACCCTCCTCACCCCAATGACATCAGTATTTATAAAACTTTATTATTCCAGACAATGAACATAGAAGGTCCGTCCTCACCCCAATGACATCAGTATTGATAAAACTTTATTATTTTAGACAATGAACATAACGTTCTCCCAGACTCTCCTTACTCTGATGACATCAGTATTGATAAAACTTTATTATTCCAATGAACACAGAAGGTCCATCCACACCCTCCTCACCCCAATGACATCAGTTTTAATAAAACTTTATTATTTTAGACAATGAACACAACGTGCACCCAGACTCTCCTTACTCTGATGACATCAGTATTGATAAAACTTTATTATTCCAGACAGTGAACATCAAACGTCTGTCCACACCCTCCTCACCCCAATGACATCAGTATTGATAAAACTTTATTATTCCAGACAATGAACACAGAAGGTCCATCCACACCCTCCTCACCCCAATGACATCAGTATTGATAAAACTTTATTATTCCAATGAACACAGAAGGTCTGTCCACACCCTCCTCACCCCAATGACATCAGTATTTATAAAACTTTATTATTCCAGACAATGAACATAGAAGGTCCGTCCTCACCCCAATGACATCAGTATTGATAAAACTTTATTATTTTAGACAATGAACACAACGTCCACCCAGACTCTCCTTACTCTGATGACATCAGTATTGATAAAACTTTATTATTCCAGACAGTGAACATCAAACGTCTGTCCACACCCTCCTCACCCCAATGACATCAGTATTGATAAAACTTTATTATTCCAGACAATGAACACAGAAGGTCCATCCACACCCTCCTCACCCCAATGACATCAGTATTAATAAAACTTTATTATTTTAGACAATGAACACAACGTCCACCCAGACTCTCCTTACTCTGATGACATCAGTATTGATAAAACTTTATTATTCTAGACAATGAACACAAGGTCCGCCCATACTCTCCTGACACATTTCACCCAATGATGGCTCAGATACTACCTCCGTGACGAAGCCCACTTTAGGTTTCTGGGTGGAGCTTCTGAGTTTGTGGTTTAGAACAATAAAGGACGTCATATTTTGAGCGAACTCCATGTAGCCCGCCCTGCGCATACAGACGTGGGCGGAGTGTACTGCAAAGCAGTTTTTTTTTTTCCTGTCCTTACAGGTAAAGCAATCCCTCAGCGACTCCTCGCCCCCCTCTGCCTTGGGCCACGTCCCCCCGGGGCCACATTCTGGCCCATAAACTCTCTGCAGGGCCCCCTTGTCCCCCTTGTGCATTTTCAGTGCCACGTGGCTCCCCCGCAGGCTCCTCCTACTAACATGTTAGTTGCTGTGAATGTTATTTTTAACTAATTGCTGAGAATAACGATCGTTATAAGTCGATCTGTGTCTGCCGAGGGGAGTTTTGCCCACCACCATGTCCCGGCGTCCTCTTGTATATTATTGGGGGGGGGGGGGTTAGTGTGGATTGAGTCGGGGATGTGATTTGGAGGGTTTATTAGGGAATGACGGGAGCTGGAAGATTTTTATGGTTCTTGTAGGAAGAGTTTTAGGTGTTTGTGTGGAGAAGGAGCTTGGGGCGGGAGGGTCAGGTGGGTGGGGCTGAGGGCAATGGGGGGGAGGGTCAGGTGGGTGGGGCTGAGGGCAATGGGGGGGGAGGATCAGGTGGGGCCGAGGGCAATGGGGGGGAGAAGAAGGGTCAGGTGGGTGGGGCCAAGGACAATGGGGGGGAGGGTCAGGTAGGGCCAAGGGCAATGGGGGAGGAAGAAGGGTCAGGTGGGTGGGGCCGGGACAATGGGGGAGAGGGTCAGGTGGGTGGGGCCGAGGGCAATGGGGGGGAGAAGGGACAGGTGGGTGGGGTCGAGAGCAATGGGGGGGGAAAGAAGGGTCAGGTGGGTGGGGCCAAGGGCAATGGGGGGGAGAATCAGGTGGGTGGGGCTGAGGGCAATGGGGGGAGGGTCAGGTGGGTGGGGCTGAGGTCAACGGGGGAAGAAGGTCAGGTGGGAGGGGCTTAGGGCAAATGGGGGGGAGAAGGGACAGGTGGGTGGGGTCGAGGGCAATGAGGGGAAAGAAGGGTCAGGTGGGTGGGGCCGAGGGCAATGGGAGGGAGAGTCAGGTCGATGGGGTGGGGAGGGTCAGGTGGGTGGGGCTGAGGGCAATGGGGGGGAAGAAGGGTCAGGTGGGTGGGGCCGAGGACAATTGGGGGGGAAGAAGGGTCACGTGGGGGGGGCCAAGGGCAATGAGGGGGGGGGAATCAGGTGGGTGGGGCCGAGGGGAATGGGGGGGCAGGGTCAGGTGGGTGGGGCTGAGGGCAATGGGAGGGGGGGTGGAGGTGAAAAGTGAGGATAGGTAAGTTGGGGGAGAGGTTCGAGGTCCAGACAAAGAGCCACATCTGCCATTATTGCCTCCTGACCCCCGCTTTGCCCTCAGGCCCCCGCTTTGCCCTCAGACCCCTGCTTTGCCCTCAGACCCCCGTTTTGCCCTCGGACCCCCGCTTTGCCCTCAGACCCCCGTTTTGCCCTCGGACCCCCGTTCTGTCCCTGCCGCCATGTTTTTGTTGCGTGTCTTCCTGGCTCCTGATTGGCCCTCTCTTCTCTCCCCAGTCTGCAGGTCTCGGGCTGTGGATTGGAGTAGATGCCGCCTCGATCCTCAGTGCCACGGCTGACGCCGGTGAAGGAGGGGAGGGGGGGGCGGTAATAGACGCGGAGGACTTGATTTGCTGTGGTTGTAGCCGGAGGCCACTTTACATAACTTTCCTTTCATACCCCGCATGAGAGAGCTGTTCCTGGGTCCCTGACACCCCCCCTCGCCCACCAGGGGCCCCGCTGGTGTCAGCGTTTGCGGCCATGCTGTGTCAGCGACTGTCTCAGCTGCACATCAGCCGACCTGTGAGGCTCAGTCACGGGGCCCCTGCAGGGCTGCTCGTCCTCTGTGACTGTAGGGGGTTAATCACCGGGGGGGGGGGGGTCAGGCTGCCAGGGGCCACTCCGCTTCTCCCTCTTGTTCCCGCAATGACAAAGGCGTAGATTGCAGAACGTTCCGGCGTCCCCCATCCCCCGCCCCCCCCGGGCCTCGTGCTCCGAGCCAGCGGCCGATAAATTGCCCCGCCGGACGCCCCCCGTCCATAACATGATCCCCATCGGCAGACACAACGCCCGGCTGCCCTCGCTGTGCCAAGCGGAACCCCGCAGGCCCCTGGGGCCCTTCGCCCCGTTCTCCATGGGACAAGCCTTGAGGAACATGTCATTCCCCAGATACAAGAACTGGATGGGGATGAACATCGGATACTCCGTCCTCCAGAGCCTCAAGGAGTGCCTGTACTTCCTGCTGTGCTGCTGGTGCATCAAGGAGCTGCTGGACTAGGGGCCCCCAGTGGGAGCTGTCCTGGGGGCCACATGTGCTGTGTGTGTGACGGTGTGCTGACTCCATGCAGATGCCAAGGAAGTGTGACCTGCAACCAGCAGGGGGCGCCTTGAGTGACCGCGTCTGTGCTGCTGGTGCATCAAGGAGCTGATGGACCAGAGGGCCCCGGTGGAAGCTGTCCCGGGGGCCACATGTGTGTCAAGGTGTGCTGACTCCATGCAGATGCCAAGGAAGTGTGACCTGGAACCAGCAGGGGGCGCCCCGAGTGACCATGTCTGTCCTTCCTCCGGTCCCATCTGAATTGCTGTGTTTGTTGGAGAGAGAGCGCCCCCCGGAGGATGGACTGTGGTCACGCCTTCCTGGAAATAGTGCCCCCCCCCAGAGAGAACACTAGTGACACCTTCCTGGAAATGGCGCCCCCCCAGAGACAACACTAATGACACCTTCCTGGAAATGGCGCCCCCCCCCCAGAGACAACACTAGTGACACCTTCCTGGAAATGGCGCCCCCCCCCAGAGAGAACACTAGTGACACCTTCCTGGAAATGGCGCCCCCCCCCAGAGACAACACTAGTGACACCTTCCTGGAAATGGCGCCCCCCCAGAGACAACACTAGTGACACCTTCCTGGAAATGGTGCCCCCCCCAGAGACAACACTAGTGACACCTTCCTGGAAATGGCGCCCCCCCCAGAGACAACACTAGTGACACCTTCCTGGAAATGGCGCCCCCCCCAGAGACAACACTAGTGACACCTTCCTGGAAATGGCGCCCCCCCCCAGAGACAACACTAGTCACACCTTCCTGGAAATGGCGCCCCCCCCCCCCAGAGAGAACACTAGTGACACCTTCCTGGAAATGGCGCCCCCCCCCCAGAGACAACACTAGTGACACCTTCCTGGAAATGGCGCCCCCCCCCAGAGACAACACTAGTGACACCTTCCTGGAAATGGCGCCCCCCCAGGGGATGCACTGCGGTGACACCTTCCCATGAACTGGCCGCAGGTGACAACGCCCGCTCTTCTCTCGGACATGGCTGTACAATTGCTGTGGTTGGTCGATCGGTTGGGAAGATCGATCCGGCTCTGTGATTGGCTGAGCCGTCCTCCTGGGCTTGATGTGATTTTCCTGAATGGCAATAAAATGTGTTGTTCTGCAGAGTTGTGTGTTGTGGTGCAGCGGGGGGGTCGATGTGTGAGAGGAGATTGGACGATCGTCAGCAGCACCCGCCTAGCCTGTCCAATCCTGGCCACACGTAGTGGGAACGCATTGCTGCGGTTGTAGCGCCATCTAGTGGCCATAATGCGGTATTTACCTGTTTGATGTGTTTCCCCTCCATCAGGGGGCGGGGCAATGAACCAAGGCGTTTCGGGGGGCTCCGTACTCCCCTTCATCAGGGGGCGGGGCGAGGAACCGAGGCGTTTCGGGGGGCTCCGTACTCCCCTCCATTGGGTCGAGGTGAGGAACCGAGGTGTTTCGGGGGACTCCGTAATCCCCTCCATCAGGGGGCGGGGCGAGGAACCGAGGCATTTCGGGGGGCTCTGTACGCCCCTTCATCAGGGGTGGGGCGAGGAACCGAGGCGTTTCGGGGGGCTCCGTACTCCCCTCCATCAGGGGGCGTGGTGAGGAACCGAGGCGTTTCGGGGGGCTCCGTTCTCCCCTCCATCAGGGGGCGGGGCGAGGAACCGAGGTGTTTCGGGGGGCTCCGTTCTCCCCTCCAACAGGGGGCGGGGCGAGGAACCGAGGTGTTTCGGGGGGCTCCGTACTCCCCTCCATCAGGGGGCGGGGCGAGGAACCGAGGCGTTTTGGGGGGCTCCGTACTCCCCTCCATCAGGGGGCGGGGCGAGGAACCGAGGCGTTTCGGGGGGCTCCGTACTCCCCTTCATCAGGGGGCGGGGCGAGGAACCGAGGCGTTTCGGGGGGCTTCGTACTCCCGTCCATCAGGGTGCGGGGCGAGGAACCGACGCGTTTCGGGGGGCTCCGTTCTCCCCTCCATCAGGGGGCGGGGCGAGGAACCGAGGTGTTTCGGGGGGCTCCGTTCTCCCCTCCAACAGGGGGCGGGGCGAGGAACCGAGGTGTTTCGGGGGGCTCCGTACTCCCCTCCATCAGGGGGCGGGGCGAGGAACCGAGGCGTTTTGGGGGGCTCCGTACTCCCCTCCATCAGGGGGCGGGGCGAGGAACCGAGGCGTTTCGGGGGGCTCCGTACTCCCCTCCATCAGGGGGCGGGGCGAGGAACCGAGGCGTTTCGGGGGGCTCCGTACTCCCCTTCATCAGGGGGCGGGGCGAGGAACCGAGGCGTTTCGGGGGGCTTCGTACTCCCGTCCATCAGGGTGCGGGGCGAGGAACCGACGCGTTTCGGGGGGCTCCGTACTCCCCTTCATCAGGGGGCGGGGCGAGGAACCGAGGTGTTTCGGGGGGCTCCGTACTCCCCTCCATCAGGGGGCGGGGCGAGGAACCGAGGTGTTTCGGGGGGCTCCGTACTCCCCTTCATCAGGGGGCGGGGTGAGGAACCGAGGTGTTTCGGGGGGCTCCGTACTCCCCATTAGGGGGCGGGACGAGGAACTGGAGAATACCGGACAATGATCTCACCGGGTCATCGCCCCGCCCTGAGGAGGAGGAGTACGGAACCCCGAAACGTGTTGGATCTCTCATGACTTCCTGCCTACATCTCCTGGACTCTCCTGGCTCAGGTCACTCCACCTTTCTGTTCAGATGACTCCGAAGGGGTTCCCATCATCCCTGAGTTCCTGGGCCTGTACACCTGCTGTGCCCATTATGAGGGGTTCCCACCATCCCTGTGCCGAGTTCCCGGGGTCTGCGCCCATTATGAGGGGTTCCCACCATCCATGTGCCCACTATGAGGGGTTCCCACTGTCCCTGTGCCCACTATGAGGGGTTCCCACCATCCCTGTGCTGAGTTCCTGGGTCTGCACACCCGCTGTGCCCATTATGAGGTGTTCCCACCATCCCTGTGCCCACTATGAGGGGTTCCCACCATGCCTGTGCCCACTATAAGGGGTTCCCACCATCCCTGTGCTGAGCTCCTGGGTCTGCACACCCACTGTGCCCATTATGAGGTGTTCCCACCATCCCTGTGTCCATTATGAGGGGTTCCCACCATCCCTGTGCCCACTATGAGGGGTTCCCACCATCCCTGTGCCCACTATGAGGGGTTCCCACCATCCCTGTGCTGAGTTCAGCTCCAATCTGTCCATCCATCAGGTGTCTGCTCATGTGTATGACACCACGGAGACTGTTGATCGATGTATCGGAGGGTTCGGTTCTCTGATGACTCCATTGTGTCGTCACTCTAGAGGAGTAATACCAAAACCTGCCACTAGATGGCCATCGACAGCCATTCCCCTCCCCCGGTATTATATATCGCCCTCAGTGTCCGCTGTACATATATACTGCATTCCCATCAGGCCCCGCCCCCGAGGAGCGTACAGTCTAAGGGCCCTAACTCACATTCATACACATACTAGGGCCAATATAGACCGGAGCCAATTATCCTCCCAGCCTGTCTTTGGAGTGTGGGAGGAAACCAGAGTACCCGGAGGAAACCCACGCAGGCACAGGGAGAACATGCAAACTCCAGGCAGGTGGTGGGATTTAAACCAACAACCCGAGTACTGCCAGGGGGAGGTGCTAACCACTCAGCCACTGTGCTGCCCTCTATTATCCCCCCTAGACTGTCAGCTCCTGGGGTCAGGGTCTCATTATCCCCCCTAGACTGTCAGCTCCTGGGGTCAGGGTCTCATAGACTGTCAGCTCCTGGGGTCAGGGTCTCATTATAGACTGTCAGCTCCTGGGGTCAGTGTCTCATTATCCCCCCTAGACTGTCAGCTCCTGGGGTCAGGGTCTCATAGACTGTCAGCTCCTGGGGTCAGGGTCTCATAGACTGTCAGCTCCTGGGGTCAGGGTCTCAGACTGTCAGCTCCTGGGGTCAGGGTCTCATCATAGACTGTCAGCTCCTGGGGTCAGGGTCTCATAGACTGTCAGCTCCTGGGGTCAGGGTCTCATCATAGACTGTCAGCTCCTGGGGTCAGTGTCTCATTATCCCCCCTAGACTGTCAGCTCCTGGGGTCAGGGTCTCATAGACTGTCAGCTCCTGGGGTCAGGGTCTCAGACTGTCAGCTCCTGGGGTCGGGGTCTCATAGACTGTCAGCTCCTGGGGTCGGGGTCTCATAGACTGTCAGCTCCTGGGGTCAGGGTCTCGTAGACTGTCAGCTCCTGGGGTCGGGGTCTCATAGACTGTCAGCTCCTGGGGTCGGGGTCTCGTAGACTGTCAGCTCCTGGGGTCGGGGTCTCAGACTGTCAGCTCCTGGAATCGATCTCAGTGGCGGAGTGAGGAGGAATATTTTGGGTCAGACGCGTCCTCCTGGGGGGGGGGGGGGGGGGATGGCGATTTCCTCTCTGAGTTTTATTAATGGTCTACAAAGGGCCCCGGGACCCGGGGGGGGGGAGGGGGGGGGCATTGTGACAGAAGTCTAAATAAAGCGCAATGTCCCCAGACTGACTCGGAGTCGCCGCGCTGACAGGATGTGGGGGGCCGGGAGGAGGATGTTGTGAACAATCTGGGGGTCCGGCCCTCCTCACTCACACAACATGGCGGGGAGGGGGAGGGGCGGCTCATGATAAGCGAAACCTAAACACTGAAATCTGAGGAAATGCCGCGCTTTGTATAGAGAGAGACGACGCCGGACAGGCAGGCGGGCGACGCGCCAATCACTCAACCGCGTGACAACACTGCAGAGGGCCGACTGGGGACACCACTGACCCCGGGGCCCCTACAGTCCATACATAGAGAATCACTAGAGGGGTCACCTGGGGAGGAAGGAGGTCCTGATCCCCCCATACAGATCCTATCACTAGAGGGGTCACCGGCGGGAGGAAGGAGGTCCTGATCCCCCCATACAGATCCTATCACTAGAGGGGTCACCGGCAGGAGGAAGGAGGTCCTGATCCCCCCATACAGATCCTATCACTAGGGGGGTCCCCGGGGAGGAAGGAGGTCCTGATCCCCCCATACAGATCCTATCACTAGAGGGGTCCCCGGGGAGGAAGGAGGTCCTGATCCCCCCATACAGATCCTATCACTAGAGGGGTCACCGGCAGGAGGAAGGAGGTCCTGATCCCCCCATACAGATCCTATCACTAGAGGGGTCACCGGCAGGAGGAAGGAGGTCCTGATCCCCCCATACAGATCCTATCACTAGAGGGGTCACCGGCGGGAGGAAGGAGGTCCTGATCCCCCCATACAGATCCTATCACTAGGGGGGTCCCCGGGGAGGAAGGAGGTCCTGATTCCCCCATACAGATCCTATCACTAGGGGGGTCCCCGGGGAGGAAGGAGGTCCTGATTCCCCCATACAGATCCTATCACTAGGGGGGTCCCCGGGGAGGAAGGAGGTCCTGATCCCCCCATACAGATCCTATCACTAGGGGGGTCCCCGGGGAGGAAGGAGGTCCTGATCCCCCCATACAGATCCTATCACTAGGGGGGTCCCCGGGGAGGAAGGAGGTCCTGATCCCCCCATACAGATCCTATCACTAGAGGGGTCACCGGCAGGAGGAAGGAGGTCCTGATCCCCCCATACAGATCCTATCACTAGGGGGGTCACCGGCGGGAGGAAGGAGGTCCTGATCCCCCCATACAGATCCTATCACTAGGGGGGTCCCCGGGGAGGAAGGAGGTCCTGATCCCCCCATACAGATCCTATCACTAGAGGGGTCACCGGCAGGAGGAAGGAGGTCCTGATCCCCCCATACAGATCCTATTACTAGAGGGGTCACCGGCAGGAGGAAGGAGGTCCTGATCCCCCCATACAGATCCTATCACTAGGGGGGTCCCCGGGGAGGAAGGAGGTCCTGATCCCCCCATACAGATCCTATCACTAGAGGGGTCACCGGCAGGAGGAAGGAGGTCCTGATCCCCCCATACAGATCCTATCACTAGGGGGGTCCCCGGGGAGGAAGGAGGTCCTGATCCCCCCATACAGATCCTATCACTAGAGGGGTCACCGGCAGGAGGAAGGAGGTCCTGATCCCCCCATACAGATCCTATCACTAGAGGGGTCACCGGCAGGAGGAAGGAGGTCCTGATCCCCCCATACAGATCCTATCACTAGAGGGGTCACCGGCAGGAGAAAGGAGGTCCTGATCCCCCCATACAGATCCTATCACTAGAGGGGTCACCGGCAGGAGGAAGGAGGTCCTGATTCCCCCATACAGATCCTATCACTAGGGGGGTCCCCGGGGAGGAAGGAGGTCCTGATTCCCCCATACAGATCCTATCACTAGGGGGGTCCCCGGGGAGGAAGGAGGTCCTGATCCCCCCATACAGATCCTATCACTAGGGGGGTCCCCGGGGAGGAAGGAGGTCCTGATCCCCCCATACAGATCCTATCACTAGGGGGGTCCCCGGGGAGGAAGGAGGTCCTGATCCCCCCATACAGATCCTATCACTAGAGGGGTCACCGGCAGGAGGAAGGAGGTCCTGATCCCCCCATACAGATCCTATCACTAGGGGGGTCACCGGCGGGAGGAAGGAGGTCCTGATCCCCCCATACAGATCCTATCACTAGGGGGGTCCCTGGGGAGGAAGGAGGTCCTGATCCCCCCATACAGATCCTATCACTAGAGGGGTCACCGGCAGGAGGAAGGAGGTCCTGATCCCCCCATACAGATCCTATTACTAGAGGGGTCACCGGCAGGAGGAAGGAGGTCCTGATCCCCCCATACAGATCCTATCACTAGGGGGGTCCCCGGGGAGGAAGGAGGTCCTGATCCCCCCATACAGATCCTATCACTAGAGGGGTCACCGGCAGGAGGAAGGAGGTCCTGATCCCCCCATACAGATCCTATCACTAGGGGGGTCCCCGGGGAGGAAGGAGGTCCTGATCCCCCCATACAGATCCTATCACTAGAGGGGTCACCGGCAGGAGGAAGGAGGTCCTGATCCCCCCATACAGATCCTATCACTAGAGGGGTCACCGGCAGGAGGAAGGAGGTCCTGATCCCCCCATACAGATCCTATCACTAGAGGGGTCACCGGCAGGAGAAAGGAGGTCCTGATCCCCCCATACAGATCCTATCACTAGAGGGGTCACCGGCAGGAGGAAGGAGGTCCTGATTCCCCCATACAGATCCTATCACTAGAGGGGTCACCGGCAGGAGGAAGGAGGTCCTGATTCCTCTATAGCAGTGGTTCTCAACCTTTCTAATGCCGCGACCCCTTAATACAGTTCCTCATGTTGTGGTGACCCCCAACCATAAAATTATTTTCGTTGCTACTTCATAACTGTAATTTTGCAGTGGGAGGAATAGTGCCCCATCATTGGTGTCAGTGGGAGGAATAGTGCCCCATCATTGGTGTCAGTGGGAGGAATAGTGCCCCATCATTGGTGTCAGTGGGAGGAATAGTGTCCCATCATTGGTGTCAGTGGGAGGAATAGTGCCCCATCATTGGTGTCAGTGGGAGGAATAGTGCCCCATCATTGGTGTCAGTGGGAGGAATAGTGTCCCATCATTGGTGTCAGTGGGAGGAATAGTGCCCCATCATTGGTGTCAGTGGGAGGAATAGTGCCCCGTCATTGGTGTCAGTGGGAGGAATAGTGTCCCATCATTGGTGTCAGTGGGAGGAATAGTGTCCCGTCATTGGTGTCAGTGGGGGGAATAGTGCCCCATCATTGGTGTCAGTGGGAGGAATAGTGCCCCATCATTGGTGTCAGTGGGAGGAATAGTGCCCCGTCATTGGTGTCAGTGGGGGGAATAGTGTCCCATCATTGGTGTCAGTGGGGGGAATAGCGCCCCATCATTGGTGTCAGTGGGAGGAATAGTGCCCCATCATTGGTGTCAGTGGGAGGAATAGCGCCCCATCATTGGTGTCAGTGGGGGGAATAGTGCCCCATCATTGGTGTCAGTGGGAGGAATAGTGCCCCATCATTGGTGTCAGTGGGAGGAATAGTGTCCCATCATTGGTGTCAGTGGGAGGAATAGTGCCCCATCATTGGTGTCAGTGGGAGGAATAGTGCCCCATCATTGGTGTCAGTGGGAGGAATAGAGCCCCATCATTGGTGTCAGTGGGAGGAATAGTGCCCCATCATTGGTGTCAGTGGGAGGAATAGAGCCCCATCATTGGTGTCAGTGGGAGGAATAGTGCCCCATCATTGGTGTCAGTGGGAGGAATAGTGCCCCATCATTGGTGTCAGTGGGAGGAATAGTGTCCCATCATTGGTGTCAGTGGGAGGAATAGTGCCCCATCATTGGTGTCAGTGGGAGGAATAGTGCCCCATCATTGGTGTCAGTGGGGGGAATAGTGCCCCATCATTGGTGTCAGTGGGGGAATAGTGCCCCATCATTGGTGTCAGTGGGAGGAATAGTGCCCCATCATTGGTGTCAGTGGGAGGAATAGTGCCCCATCATTGGTGTCAGTGGGAGGAATAGTGCCCCATCATTGGTGTCAGTGGGAGGAATAGTGCCCCATCATTGGTGTCAGTGGGAGGAATAGTGCCCCGTCATTGGTGTCAGTGGGAGGAATAGTGCCCCATCATTGGTGTCAGTGGGAGGAATAGTGCCCCGTCATTGGTGTCAGTGGGAGGAATAGTGCCCCATCATTGGTGTCAGTGGGAGGAATAGTGCCCCATCATTGGTGTCAGTGGGGGGAATAGTGTCCCGTCATTGGTGTCAGTGGGAGGAATAGTGCCCCGTCATTGGTATCAGTGGGAGGAATAGTGCCCCATCATTGGTGTCAGTGGGAGGAATAGTGCCCCGTCATTGGTGTCAGTGGGAGGAATAGTGCCCCGTCATTGGTGTCAGTGGGAGGAATAGTGTCCCATCATTGGTGTCAGTGGGAGGAATAGTGCCCCGTCATTGGTGTCAGTGGGAGGAATAGTGCCCCGTCATTGGTGTCAGTGGGAGGAATAGTGCCCCATCATTGGTGTCAGTGGGAGGAATAGTGCCCCATCATTGGTGTCAGTGGGAGGAATAGTGCCCCATCATTGGTGTCAGTGGGAGGAATAGTGCCCCATCATTGGTGTCAGTGGAGGAATAGTGCCCCATCATTGGTGTCAGTGGGAGGAATAGTGCCCCATCATTGGTGTCAGTGGGAGGAATAGTGTCCCATCGTTGGTGTCAGTGGGAGGAATAGTGCCCCATCGTTGGTGTCAGTGGGAGGAATAGTGCCCCATCGTTGGTGTCAGTGGGGGGAATAGTGCCCCATCATTGGTGTCAGTGGGAGGAATAGTGCCCCATCATTGGTGTCAGTGGGAGGAATAGCGCCCCATCATTGGTGTCAGTGGGAGGAATAGCGCCCCATCATAGGTGTCAGTGGGAGGAATAGCGCCCCATCATTGGTGTCAGTGGGAGGAATAGTGTCCCATCATTGGTGTCAGTGGGAGGAATAGCGCCCCATCATTGGTGTCAGTGGGAGGAATAGCGCCCCATCATTGGTGTCAGTGGGAGGAATAGCGCCCCATCATTGGTGTCAGTGGGAGGAATGGTGCCCCATCATTGGTGTCAGTGGGAGGAATAGTGCCCCATCATTGGTGTCAGTGGGAGGAATAGTGCCCCATCATTGGTGTCAGTGGGAGGAATGGTGCCCCATCATTGGTGTCAGTGGGAGGAATAGTGCCCCATCATAGGTGTCAGTGGGGGGAGGAATATTGCCCCATCCTTGGTGTCAGTGGGAGGAATAGTGTCCCATCGTTGGTATTAGTGACACCAATGATGGGGCACTATTCCTCCCACTGACACCAGTGATACTTACCTTGCAGACCCCTGCTCCAGCCTGGGCTCGCTCCCCCCCTCTCCCATGGTACAGACACTTACCTGTCAGCTGTCTTCCTTCTCCGGCCGCTCTCCTCCTCTTCACTCGCTCGATCTTCGCGGTGCCGCTCGGCTCCTCCTCTCCAAGCTCCACCTCCTTGCCAGTGATTGGCCGCCTGTGTGCCTCTCCTGAGCTACAGTGCCGGCGGCCAATCACAGGCGAGGATTGATCTCGAGGTGTGTCCAGATGACAGGGGCGGCATGTCATCCCGCCCACACCTGGAGACGGCGGAGGCGAGGAGCGGTGTCTCGGCTCCTAAGACCATCGGAAATATGTGTTTTCCGATGGTCTTAGGCGACCCCTGTGGAAGCGTCATTCGACCCCCAAAGGGGCCCCGACCCCCAAAGGGGCCCCGACCCCCAGGTTGAGAACCGCTGCTCTATATAGATCTATCACTAGAGGGGTCACCGGCAGGAGGAAGGAGGTCCCGATCCCCCCATACAGGTCTGTCCCTGGATCAGGGTCTGGATGGGGTTACATGTCCTCCTCTAGGTCGGTGTGGAGTCCATTGATGGGAGGTGTATTGTAGTCGCGGTGTCGGTGTCGCTGAGCTCGGTGCACATTGTATCTCTGACGTTCATCCGTGTTTGTTGGGATCTCCTTGTCTGGTGGCGCTGAGGACAGGAAACGCTGCGTGATGAGACAATGCAGAGAACATTCCTGAGAAATAGAGAGCAAAACAAGGAGGGGAGCGCAACATGTCACACCGAGAGATCATCGGCAGAACATCGCCCCCTCCCCTCCCCCCCCCCCGAGAGATCCATATTGATACATTCTGCAGATTATTCCATCTTTGAGATGCACTGAAAGAGGGACAGCCTGCGGGGTTGTAATGTGCTGCAGACTCATTGCTCTTGGGCCTACACTATATATCCAAAACTATTCACCCCGCCCCTCCATATCATGTGATTCAGGTGTTCCAATCCCCTCCATATCATGTGATCCAGGTGTTCCAATCCCCTCCATATCATGTGATCTAGGTGTCCCAATCCCATCCATATCATGTGATTCAGGTGTTCCAATCCCCTCCATATCATGTGATTCAGCTGTTCCAATCCCCTCCCAATCATGTGATTCAGGTGTTCCAATCCCCTCCCAATCATGTGATTCAGGTGTTCCAATCCCCTCCATATCATGTGATTCAGATGTTCCAATCCCCTCCATACCATGTGATTCAGATGTTCCAATCCCCTCCTAATCATGTGATTCAGGTGTTCCAATCCCTTCCATATCATGTGATTCAGATGTTCCAATCCCCTCCTAATCATGTGATTCAGGTGTTCCAATCCCCTCCCTATCACGTGATTCAGGTGTTCCAATCCCCCCATATCATGTGATTCAGGTGTTCCAATCCCCTCCATATCATGTGATTCAGGTGTTCCAATCCCTTCCCTATCACGTGATTCAGGTGTTCCAATCCCCCCATATCATGTTATTCAGGTGTTCCAATCCCCTCCATATCACCTGATTCAGGTGTTCCAATCCCCTCCCAATCATGTGATTCAGGTGTTCCAATCCCCTCCATATCATGTGATTCAGGTGTTCCAATCCCCTCCAAATCATGTGATTCAGGTGTTCCAATCCCCTCCCAATCATGTGATTCAGGTGTTCCAATCCTCTCCATATCATGTGATTCAGGTGTTCCAATCCCCTCCATATCATGTGATTCGGGTGTTCCAATCCCCTCCATATCATGTGATTCAGGTGTTCCAATCCCCTCCATATCATGTGATTCAGGTGTTCCAATCCCCTCCATATCATGTGATTCAGGTGTTCCAATCCCCTCCATGGACACAGGTGTATACAATCAAGCCCCTAGGCATGCAGACGGCTTCTACAAACATTGGTGAAAGAATGGGTCGCTCTCAGGAGCTCAGTGACTCCAAGCGTGGTCCCGTGATAGGTGGCCACCTGGGCAATAAGTCCATCCGTGACATTTCCTGGCTACTAAATATTCCACCAACTGTTAGTGGGATTATAACAAAGTGGAAGCCACTGGGAACAACAGCCACTCAGCCACCAAGTGGTAGGCCACGTCACATGACAGGGCGGGGTCAGCGCATGCTGAAGCGCACAGTGCGCAGAAGTCGCCAACTGTCTGCAGAGCCAATAGCTAAAGACCTCCAAACTTGGTGTGGCCTTCAGATGAGCCCAACAACAGTGCGTAGAGAGCTTCATGGAATGGGTTTCCATGGCCGAGCAGCTGCATCCAAGCCTTCCATCACCAAGTGCAATGCAAAGTGTTGGATGCCGTGGTGTAAAGCACGCTGCCACTGGACTCTAGAGCAGAGGAGGCGTGTTCTCTGGAGTGACCAATCACGCTTCTCTGTCTGGTAATCCGATGGACGTGTCTGGGTTTGGCGGTTGCCAGGAGAACGGTACTTGCCTGACTGCATTGTGCCAAGTGTAAAGTTTGGTGGAGGGGGATTATGGTGTGGGGTTGTTCCTCAGGGGTTGGGCTTGGCCCCCTAGTTCCAGGGAAGGGACAACATTTTGGACAATTTCATGCTCCCAACTTTATCAATATGGATCTGTCAGGAGGGGGATGGGAGGGAGCAATGTTGATGTCCATATTGATATATTCTGCAGATTATTCCAACACTGACCTCTCTAGAGATCTGCAGAACATGAAGCCAATTCCGACTGCATCCTACGCGTTTCGTCACATATGACGTCATCAGGGGCATGATACATATATTCTGCAGGTTATTCCACCACTGACCCCTCTAGAGATCTGCAGAACATCGCTCCGTCCCATCCCCCTCCTGACATCCATATTGATATATTCTGCAGATTGTTGCAACACTGACCTCTCTAGAGATCTGCAGAACATCGCTCCATCCCCTCCCCCTCCTGACAGATCCCATATATTGATATATTCTGCAGATTATTCCACCACTGCCCCCTCTAGAGATCTGCAGAACATCGCTCCGTCCCATCCCCCTCCTGACAGATCCATATTCTGCAGATTATCCCATCACTGACCTCTCTAGAGATCTGCAGAACATCGCTCCGTCCCCTCCCCCTCCTGACAGATCCATATTCTGCAGATTATCCCATCACTGCCCCCTCTAGAGATCTGCAGAACATCGCTCCCTCCCCTCCCCCTCCTGACAGATCCATATTCTGCAGATTATCCCATCACTGCCCCCTCTAGAGATCTGCAGAACATCGCTCCATCGGTGATCGGCCATGTTGGAGAATTCATGCAAACCGCCCGATTTTCAGCTCAGTGACGTCAGATTGTACGATGGTTCGGCGTCCCGGGAGGAGCAGAAGTTCCGGCCGTTATACGGGGAGACGTTTCGGTCGGACGATCTTCACTGATGGCGCCATCGGATGACCGAGGAAAGTTCTCGATTTTCAGACGAAAAATCGTTCGGGATTGGAACCATGTATGGCCGGACTGAGACTGGGGGGCCACTACAGTCCATGCCGGGGGCCCCATACTTGGCGCAATGTGTGAGATGTGAACACGCCAGATCGGTGACATTTCCCGCAGAGCGTCGCATACTTCTGCTGGGTAATCAGAATGGTGCAGACAGACGGACGGACAAACAGACGCGCTCACACACTGATAATGGGAGCCGAGAACGACCCCCCCACCCTGCTCCCCCCCCCACCCCGCAACCCCGCTCCAGCCAGTCTGACTGCAACTTCCTCCTCCCAGAGACCAGGATCTTATCTACAGCCAGAGAGAGCACAGCCCCCCCCCCCATATACAGAGCAACCATCTGCAGGCCTCCCTGGGGGTCAGTGGTGGAATAATCTGCAGAATATGGATCTGTCAGGAGGGGGAGGGGATGGAGTGATGTTCTGCAGATCTCTAGAGGGGTCCGTGGTGAGATAATCTGCAGAATATGGATCTGTCAGGAGGGGGAGGGGATGGAGCGATGTTCTGCAGATCTCTAGAGGGGTCCGTGGTGAGATAATCTGCAGAATATGGATCTGTCAGGAGGGGGAGGGGATGGAGTGATGTTCTGCAGATCTCTAGAGGGGTCCGTGGTGAGATAGTCTGCAGAATATGGATCTGTCAGGAGGGGGAGGGGAGGGAGCGATGTTCTGCAGATCTCTAGAGGGGTCAGTGGTGGAATAATCTGCAGAGTATCTCAATATGGATCTGTCAGGAGGGGGAGGGGAGGGAGTGATGTTCTGCAGATCTCTAGAGGGGTCCGTGGTGAGATAGTCTGTAGAATATGGAACTGTCAGGAGGGGGAGGGGACGGAGCGATGTTCTGCAGATCTCTAAAGAGGTCATTGGTGGAATAATCTGCAGAATATATTAATATGGATCTGTGGAGAGGGGCGGAGCCATGTATATATATGTTTAGTGTTGATCTTATACAATGTTTCTTTTTTAACTTTATTGAAATGTAACAAACAGACGACGGTTCATCCCTGTGTGTGGCGGGGAGGCGCGATGTTCTGCGGTGCGTTGGGGTGTTGCACTCCCAGTCAGGACGATCGTTTTCTCTGAGTCCCGCGGTCCCCCGGGGGGGGGGGGGTGATCACAGATCGATCTTCAGATGACGCTGGTCTGTGGCCCTCGCTGTGCGCCGTGGAGGGGCCCCTTAGGACGCCAGCAGTGGGGAGGCGGCCAGTTCAGGCGCCAGGCTGTCCCCTTATCTCCTGAGGAAGTCTGAGAGGGAAGGAAGTCCATACCAGGAATGGATGTAACCCCTTGTGAGCCGACCGAGACCGACCAACGCGTACACCGAGACCGTGCAACCATCGTCACACTGCGTCCAACATAGATCTCGGTATATGCATGGACTCTGCACAGTCCCACTTCTCCTGTCCCGGATGCCGGGTGTCATTCTCGGTATTGTCCCCATTCTGTATGTATGGACTCTGCACAGTCCCACTTCTCCTGTCCTGGATGCCGGGTGTCATTCTCGGTATCTGTCCCCATTCAGTATGTATGGACTCTGCACAGTCCCACTCCTCCTGTCCCGGATGCCGGGTGTCATTCTCGGTATCTGTCCCCATTCTGTATGTATGGACTCTGCACAGTCCCACTTCTCCTGTCCCGGATGCCGGGTGTCATTCTCAGTATCTGTCCCCATTCTGTATGTATGGACTCTGCACAGTCCCACTTCTCCTGTCCCGGATGCCGGGTGTCATTCTCGGTATCTGTCCCCATTCAGTATGTATGGACTCTGCACAGTCCCACTTCTCCTGTCCCGGATGCCGGGTGTCATTCTTGGTATCTGTCCCCATTCTGTATGTATGGACTCTGCACAGTCCCACTTCTCCTGTCCCGGATGCCGGGTGTCATTCTCGGTATCTGTCCCCATTCTGTATGTATGGACCATGCACAGTCCCACTTCTCCTGTCCCGGATGCCGGGTGTCATTCTCGGTATCTGTCCCCATTCTGTATGTATGGACCATGCACAGTCCCACTTCTCCTGTCCTGGATGCCGGGTGTCATTCTCGGTATCTGTCCTTATACCATATGTATGGACTCTGCACAGTCCCACTTCTCCTGTCCCGGATGCCGGGTGTCATTCTTGGTATCTGTCCCCATTCTGTATGTATGGACTCTGCACAGTCCCACTTCTCCTGTCCCGGATGCCGGGTGTCATTCTCGGTATCTGTCCCTATTCTGTATGTATGGACTCTGCACAGTCCCACTTCTCCTGTCCCGGATGCCGGGTGTCATTCTCGGTATCTGTCCCTATTCTGTATGTATGGACTCTGCACAGTCCCACTTCTCCTGTCCTGGTTGCCGGGTGTCATTCTCGGTATCTGGCGGTGGGCGGGGCGGGGGGAGGGACAGGAAGGCGAGGGTCTCGGTGGTTGGATGTAGCTCCGCACTCTCGGTCACAGGACGCTGGGAGTCGGGGGACGGAGGACGCGGTGCTGCTGGTAGGTGACGTCCTGCAGATTGGGGGGGTCAGTATGGGGAGATTTCGGGGTGCTGCATGAGAGGTGACATCAGGGGAAGGGGGGAGGGGGATTCTGCTTTTCTTTTATTGCTGTATATCTCTTACTGGCTGCAGACACCCCGACTTCTTCACTGTACCCCAATATTACATATAGATCTATACCGACCCCCATACACCCCTCTACTCCAGGACACCCCATTAATACTGACCCCTCTACTCTAGTGTACCCCGCTACTATATATATATACTTTCTCCGAGTATCCCTGCCCCCCCAATCCCCTGAACTCCGGTGTACCCCACTTCATGAAACCCCTTTAGCTCCCATCAGATGTACCCCACTTCTATATATAACCCGTATCCTATGACCCCTCTATGCTGCAGGACTTTTATGTACCCCAATATTAGGTATACCCTGCACCCCATCTTACTGTATGCTGATGTACCCCACTATTTAACTTGTACCCTAATAACACCAATCCCTTTATCTCCCTGTACTCCAGTGTACCCCAATATTACATATAACCTGTACCCCAATAACAATGACCCCTCATTTCCCCTGTACTTAGATGTACCTCACTAGTCTTTGTAAGCTGTACCCCGATAATACCAAATACTGTACTCTGCTGTACCCCATTATATATAACCTGTACCCCAAAACACCAATCATCTACTCTGCTGTACCCCATTATTTATATAACCTGTACCCCAATAACACTAATTCTCTACTTTGCTGTACCCCATTATATATAACCTGTACCCCAAAAACACCAATCATCAACTCTGCTGTACCCCATTATGTATATAACCTGTACCCCAATAACACCGATCCTCTACTCTGCTGTACCCCATTATATATAACCTATACCCCAATAACACCAATCATCTACTCTGCTGTACCCCATTATTTATATAACCTGTACCCCAATAACACCAATTCTCTACTCTGCTGTACCCCATTATATATAACCTGTACCCCAAAACACCAATCCTCTACTCTGCTGTACCCCATTATATATAACCTGTACCCCAAAACACCAATCATCTACTCTGCTGTACCCCATTATTTATATAACCTGTACCCCAATAACACCAATCATCTACTCTGCTGTACCCCTTATATATAACCTGTACCCCTATAAAATGAATCCTCTACTCTGCTGTACCCCATTATATATAACCTGTACCCCAATAACACCAATCATCTAGTCTGCTGTACCCCATTATTATGTATAACCTGTACCCCAATAACACCAAATACTCTGCTCTGATGTACCCCATTATTATATATACCTGTACCCCAATAACACTGACCCCTCATTAACCCTGTAGTCTGATGTACCCCAATAACACCAAATACTCTACTCTGCTGTACCCCATTATATATAAATTGTACCCCAATAACACCAAATCATCTGCTCTGATGTACCATATTATTATGTATAACCTGTACCCCAACAACACCAATCAGATACTCCGCTGTACCCCATTATATATAATCTGTACCCCAATAACACAGATCCATCAATTCCCCCATAGTCTGCTGTACCCCATTATTATATAGACCCTGTACCCCAATAATACCAATCCTCTGCTCTGCTGTACCCCATTATTATATATAACCTGTACCCCAATAACACAAACGCCTCCATTTCCTTGTACTCCAGTGCCCCCCGTTATTTTATATAAATGGTACCCCAATATTATAATATTCTATTCCCCATTAACACTCACCCCTCTGCACCCTGTACTCCGGTGTACCCCACTATAATATTTATTGCACCCCAATAACAGCGACCCCTCTATGATCCTATACTCCAGTGTCCCCCAATAACTGGGACATTCCCGTCTCTGTAAGTGATGCCACGGGTCTGATTCTGTCTATTGGGAGAATTGGGGGACCCTCTGCCTGGGAATTATTCGGGGGGCCCCTCTGCCTGGGAATTATTCGGGGGCCCCTCTGCTTGGAAATTATTCGGGAGGCCCCTCTGCCTGGGAATTATTCGAGGGGCCCCTCTGCCTGTGAATTATTCGGGGGGCCCCTCTGCCTGGGTATTATTTGGGGGGCCCCTCTGCCTGGGAATTATTCGAGGGGCCCCTCTGCCTGGGTATTATTCGAGGGGCCCCTCTGCCTGGGTATTATTCGAGGGACCCCTCTGCCTGGGAATTATTCGAGGGGCCCCTCTGCCTGGGTATTATTCGAGGGGCCCCTCTGCCTGGGTATTATTCGGGGGGCCCCTCTGCCTGGGAATTATTCGAGGGGCCCCTCTGCCTGGGAATTATTCGAGGGGCCCCTCTGCCTGTGAATTATTCGGGGGGCCCCTCTGCCTGGGTATTATTTGGGGGGCCCCTCTGCCTGGGAATTATTCGAGGGGCCCCTCTGCCTGGGTATTATTCGAGGGGCCCCTCTGCCTGGGTATTATTCGAGGGACCCCTCTGCCTGGGTATTATTCGAGGGGCCCCTCTGCCTGGGAATTATTCGAGGGGCCCCTCTGCCTGGGAATTATTCGAGGGGCCCCTCTGCCTGGGTATTATTCGAGGGGCCCCTCTGCCTGGGTATTATTCGGGGGGCCCCTCTGCCTGGGAATTATTCGAGGGGCCCCTCTGCCTGGGAATTATTCGGGGGGCTCCTCTGCCTGGGAATTAGTCGGGGGGCTCCTCTTCCTGGGAATTATTCGGGGGGCCCCTCTGTCAGCTGATCGGGGTGATAGGAGTGAACGGGTAATGATCCCAAGAATACAGAGAATGACATTGGAAGTGAGTTTTGGGGTGCTGCACCCCCTTTTCTCACCCCCTTTTCTCACATTGCCGAACACACAGAACAATCTCGTCATTTCTGCCGTTTTATTCGTTCTTCCCATCTGTCGGATCATCTATAGAAATCTGCCCCGTCCCCTCCCCCACAGATCAGAGATCGACCCCCGTCCCCTCCCCCGCAGATCAGAGACCGACCCCTGTCCCCTCCCCCGCAGATCAGAGACCGACCCCCCCGTCCCCTCCCCCACAGATCAGAGATCGACCCCCGTCCCCTCCCCCACAGATCAGAGACTGACCCCCCGTCCCCTCCCCCACAGATCAGAGACCGACCCCCGTCCCCTCCCCCACAGATCAGAGATCGACCCCCGTCCCCTCCCCCACAGATCAGAGACCGACCCCCGTCCCCTCCCCCACAGATCAGAGACCGACCCCCGTCCCCTCCCCCACAGATCAGAGACCGACCCCCGTCCCCTCCCCCACAGATCAGAGACCGACCCCCGTCCCCTCCCCCACAGATCAGAGATCGACCCCCGTCCCCTCCCACACAGATCAGAGACCGACCCCCCTCCCCTCCCCCACAGATCAGAGATCGACCCCCATCCCCTCCCCCACAGATCAGAGATCGACCCCCGTCCCCTCCCCCACAGATCAGAGATCGACCCCCGTCCCCTCCCCCACAGATCAGAGATCGACCCCCGTCCCCTCCCCCACAGATCAGAGATCGACCCCCGTCCCCTCCCCCACAGATCAGAGATCGACCCCCGTCCCCTCCCCCGCAGATCAGAGACCGACCCCCCGTCCCCTCCCCCACAGATCAGAGATCGACCCCCGTCCCCTCCCCCGCAGATCAGAGACCGACCCCCGTCCCCTCCCCCGCAGATCAGAGATCGACCCCCGTCCCCTCCCCCGCAGATCAGAGACCGACCCCCGTCCCCTCCCCCGCAGATCAGAGACCGACCCCCGTCCCCTCCCCCGCAGATCAGAGATCGACCCCCGTCCCCTCCCCCGCAGATCAGAGACCGACCCCCGTCCCCTCACCCGCAGATCAGAGATCGACCCCCGTCCCCTCCCCCGCAGATCAGAGACCGAGCCCCGTCCCCTCCCCCGCAGATCAGAGACCGACCCCCGTCCCCTCCCCCGCAGATCAGAGATCGACCCCCTTCCCCTCCCCCGCAGATCAGAGATCGACCCCCGTCCCCTCCCCCGCAGATCAGAGATCGACCCCCGTCCCCTCCCCCACAGATCAGAGATCGATCCTCGTCCCCTCCCCCACAGATCAGAGATCGGTCCCCTCCCCCGCAGATCAGAGATCGATCCCCGTCCCCTCCCCCGCAGATCAGAGACCGACCCCCGTCCCCTCCCCCGCAGATCAGAGATCGACCCCCTTCCCCTCCCCCGCAGATCAGAGACCGACCCCCGTCCCCTCACCCGCAGATCAGAGATCGACCCCCGTCCCCTCCCCCGCAGATCAGAGACCGAGCCCCGTCCCCTCCCCCGCAGATCAGAGACCGACCCCCGTCCCCTCACCCGCAGATCAGAGATCGACCCCCTTCCCCTCCCCCGCAGATCAGAGACCGACCCCCGTCCCCTCCCCCGCAGATCAGAGATCGACCCCCGTCCCCTCCCCCGCAGATCAGAGACCGACCCCCGTCCCCTCACCCGCAGATCAGAGATCGACCCCCGTCCCCTCCCCCGCAGATCAGAGACCGAGCCCCGTCCCCTCCCCCGCAGATCAGAGACCGACCCCCGTCCCCTCCCCCACAGATCAGAGATCGATCCTCGTCCCCTCCCCCACAGATCAGAGATCGGTCCCCTCCCCCGCAGATCAGAGATCGATCCCCGTCCCCTCCCCCGCAGATCAGAGACCGACCCCCGTCCCCTCCCCCGCAGATCAGAGATCGACCCCCTTCCCCTCCCCCGCAGATCAGAGACCGACCCCCGTCCCCTCACCCGCAGATCAGAGATCGACCCCCGTCCCCTCCCCTGCAGATCAGAGACCGAGCCCCGTCCCCTCCCCCGCAGATCAGAGACCGACCCCCGTCCCCTCCCCCGCAGATCAGAGATCGATCCCCGTCCCCTCCCCCGCAGATCAGAGATCGACCCCCGCCCCCTCCCCTGCAGATCAGAGATCGACCCCCCGTCCCCTCCCCCACAGATCAGAGATCGACCCCCCGTCCCCTCCCCTGCAGATCAGAGATCGACCCCCCGTCCCCTCCCCCGCAGATCAGAGATCGACCCCCCGTCCCCTCCCCCACAGATCAGAGATCGACCCCCGTCCCCTCACCCGCAGATCAGAGATCGACCCCCGTCCCCTCCCCCGCAGATCAGAGACCGAGCCCCGTCCCCTCCCCCGCAGATCAGAGACCGACCCCCGTCCCCTCCCCCGCAGATCAGAGATCGATCCCCGTCCCCTCCCCCGCAGATCAGAGATCGACCCCCGTCCCCTCCCCCGCAGATCAGAGATCGACCCCCGTCCCCTCCCCCACAGATCAGAGATCGATCCTCGTCCCCTCCCCCACAGATCAGAGATCGGTCCCCTCCCCCGCAGATCAGAGATCGATCCCCGTCCCCTCCCCCGCAGATCAGAGATCGACCCCCGCCCCCTCCCCTGCAGATCAGAGATCGACCCCCCGTCCCCTCCCCCACAGATCAGAGATCGACCCCCCGTCCCCTCCCCTGCAGATCAGAGATCGACCCCCCGTCCCCTCCCCCGCAGATCAGAGATCGACCCCCCGTCCCCTCCCCCACAGATCAGAGATCGACCCCCCGTCCCCTCCCCCGCACACACGGCAAAGGTCAATCAGAACTTCCCTCTTCTCATCCAAAGAGTGTTTAAGGGTCAACTGATGTCACCCGACATTCACATCAGAGGCACAACATTCACCCGAGATTGTGGAATGGGGCTCATTTCTGCTCCTACACTTCAGTTTGGGGTGATATTCTCCATTTCATCCTAGCTCCGCCCACCTCAGAGTCTCACTCCTATCGCTGCAAGCAGCTAATAGGCTTCCTGTCCCCCATTCCAGGTCAGGTGACCCCTAACTGCCGCTTTTCCCATTGCAGGGCGTGGCGAGGGTTCCTGGAAGATGGCGGGATGGTCCAGCGGTCCGTATAACGCCTGACTGGCAAGGTAAGAGACGCCCCCAGAGGTGTAGCGCGGTACAATCACCCCTCCCCCGCTGTGTCCTGACTGGTCAGGTAAGTGTCCCGGGTGGGGTGCAGAGACGCCCCCAGAGGTGTAGCGCGGTACAATCACCCCTCCCCCGCTGTGTCCTGACTGGTGAGGTAAGTGTCCCGGGTGGGGTGCAGAGACGCCCCCAGAGGTGTAGCGCGGTACAATCACCCCTCCCCCGCTGTCTCCTGACTGGTGAGGTAAGTGTCCCGGGTGGGGTGCAGAGACGCCCCCAGAGGTGTAGCGCGGTACAATCACCCCTCCCCCGCTGTCTCCTGACTGGTGAGGTAAGTGTCCCGGGTGGGGTGCAGAGACGCCCCCAGTGGTGTAGCGCGGTACAATCACCCCTCCCCCGCTGTCTCCTGACTGGTGAGGTAAGTGTCCCGGGTGGGGTGCAGAGACGCCCCCAGAGGTGTAGCGCGGTACAATCACCCCTCCCCCGCTGTCTCCTGACTGGTGAGGTAAGTGTCCCGGGTGGGGTGCAGAGACGCCCCCAGAGGTGTAGCGCGGTACAATCACCCCTCCCCCGCTGTGTCCTGACTGGTGAGGTAAGTGTCCCGGGTGGGGTGCAGAGACGCCCCCAGTGGTGTAGCGCGGTACAATCACCCCTCCCCCGCTGTCTCCTCTCCGCAGGTTCTCGGTGCTGAGCGCCCGGGTTCTACCGTCTGACCGCCTTCGTCTTATGTTCCGTTCTCGCCGTTCTTTCTCCGCCTGGCAACTTTGGAGACATCGCCGCACCACGCCGAGCCGGGGTCCGGGGTCTGGGGGGCCCCCCAACCCCGAGGAGCTCCACCATGCCTTGCGACCCGCCGCCCTCCAACTCTTCAAGAAGCTGAAAGACGAGCAGCTGTGGCGGCTGGCGGAGGCGGTGGAGAGCGAAGGGCGCTGGGACTGCGGCTGCATCCGATTCCCGCTGGAGGTCAGGTCAGCCAAGCAAGCCTTCGCCCCCGCCGTCCTCCTCTGTAGGCTCTACCGCTGGCCGGATCTACGAAACCCCTCCGAGCTGAAGAGGCTCGTCCACTGCGAGAACTATCGGAGGAGGGGTACAGATGGGACCACCCTATGCTGCAACCCCTACCACTACAGCCGACTGGTGACACCAGGTACACCGAGACCGAGGCGCCAACATCTGCCAGTGAGGTCACCTCAAAAATGATACATGTGACACCCCGACCCCAGGAGCTGACAGTCTAATGACACCCTGACCCCAGGAGCTGACAGTCTATGACACCCCGACCCCAGGAGCTGACAGTCTAATGACACCTTGACCCCAGGAGCTGACACTCTATGAGGCCCCGACCCCAGGAGCTGACAGACTAATGACACCCTGACCCCAGGAGCTGACACTCTAGGAGGCCCCGACCCCAGGAGCTGACAGTCTATGAGACTCTGACCCCAGGAGCTGACACTCTATGAGGCCCCGACCCAGGAGCTGACAGACTAATGACACCCCGACCCCAGGAGCTGACAGTCTATGACACCCTGACCCCAGGAGCTGACAGTCTGAGACCCCGACCCCAGGAGCTGACAGTCTATGAGACTCTGACCCCAGGAGCTGACAGTCTATGAGACTCTGACCCCAGGAGCTGACAGTCTATGAGACCCTGACCCCAGGAGCTGACACTCTATGAGACCCTGACCCCAGGAGCTGACAGTCTATGAGACCCTGACCCCAGGAGCTGACAGTCTATGAGACCCTGACCCCAGGAGCTGACAGTCTATGAAACTCTGACCCCAGGAGCTGACACTCTATGAGGCCCTGACCCCAGGAGCTGACACTCTATGAGACCCTGACCCCAGGAGCTGACAGTCTGAGACCCTGACCCCAGGAGCTGACAGTCTAATGACACCCTGACCCCAGGAGCTGACACTCTATGACACCCTGACCCCAGGAGCTGACAGTCTATGAGACCCTGACCCCAGGAGCTGACACTCTATGAGACTCTGACCCCAGGAGCTGACAGTCTATGAGACCCTGACCCCAGGAGCTGACAGTCTATGAGACTCTGACCCCAGGAGCTGACAGTCTACGAGACCCTAACCCCAGGAGCTGACAGTCTACGAGACCCCGACCCCAGGAGCTGACACTCTATGACACCCTGACCCCAGGAGCTGACACTCTATGAGACCCTGACCCCAGGAGCTGACAGTCTATGAGACCCTGACCCCAGGAGCTGACAGTCTATGAAACTCTGACCCCAGGAGCAGACAGTCTGAGACCCCAACCGCAGGAGCTGACAGTCTATAATGAGACCCTGACCCCAGGAGCTGACAGCCTACGAGACCCTGAACCCAGGAGCTGACAGTCTATAATGAGACCCTGACCCCAGGAGCTGACAGCCTACGAGACCCTGAACCCAGGAGCTGACAGTCTATAATGAGACCCTGACCCCAGGAGCTGACAGTCTAGGAGACCCCGACCCCAGGAGCTGACAGTCTATAATGAGACCCTGACCCCAGGAGCTGACAGTCTATGAGACCCCGACCCCAGGAGCTGACAGTCTATAATGAGACCCTGACCCCAGGAGCTGACAGTCTAGGAGACCCTGACCCCAGGAGCTGACAGCCTACGAGACCCTGACCCCAGGAGCTGACACTCTATGAGACCCTGACCCCAGGAGCTGACACTCTATGAGACTCTGACCCCAGGAGCTGACAGTCTGAGACCCTGACCCCAGGAGCTGACAGTCTGTGAGACCCCAACCGCAGGAGCTGACAGTCTATGAGACCCTGACCCCAGGAGCTGACAGTCTAATGACACCCTGACCCCAGGAGCTGACAGTCTGAGGCCCTGACCCCAGGAGCTGACAGTCTATGAGACCCCGACCCCAGGAGCTGACAGTCTATGACACCCTGACCCCAGGAGCTGACAGACTATGAGACCCTGACCCCAGGAGCTGACAGTCTATGACACCCTGACCCCAGGAGCTGACAGTCTAGGAGACCCCGACCCCAGGAGCTGACAGTCTATGACACCCTGACCCCAGGAGCTGACAGTCTACGAGACCCTGAGCCCAGGAGCTGACAGTCTACGAGACCCCGACCCCAGGAGCTGACAGTCTACGAGACCCCGACCCCAGGAGCTGACAGTCTACGAGACCCCGACCCCAGGAGCTGACAGTCTAGGGGGGATAATGAGACCCTGACCCCAGGAGCTGACAGTCTATGACACCCTGACCCCAGGAGCTGACAGTCTAGGAGACCCTGACCCCAGGAGCTGACAGTCTATGAGACACCGACCCCAGGAGCTGACAGTCTATGACACCCTGACCCCAGGAGCTGACAGTCTAGGAGACCCCGACCCCAGGAGCTGACAGTCTAGCACTGGACACACACTTGTCTCAGAATGGCCTCCAATGATGTTCTGTTTCCTTATTAGTAGATTCTAGTTTGAACCAAAAATGTTAAAAACACAAAATCCCAGAAAGGCAGATATGGGGCCCCGTGTACTCCAGGGGCCCGACCTACAAATACCGACACAATCGAATCCCCGCCTTCATATTTACAGAATCCGCCACTGCATCGTCCTACAAGGCCAGAGACACCGTGCAACCCGCATCGTCCAATCCGCTTCACTCCATCACCAACCAGGAGACCACCTACTGCAATGTCCGCGGGATACATGGTGAGTGTCTGACCCCAGGAGCTGACAATCTATAATGAGACCCCGACCCCAGGAGCTGACAGTCTACGAGACCCCGACCCCAGGAGCTGACAGTCTACGAGACCCCGACCCCAGGAGCTGACAGTCTACGAGACCCCGACCCCAGGAGCTGACAGTCTACAAGACCCTGACCCCAGGAGCTGACAGTCTATGAGACCCTGACCCCAGGAGCTGACAGTCTACAAGTTCCCGACCCCAGGAGCTGACAGTCTATGAGACCCCGACCCCAGGAGCTGACAGTCTATGAGACCCTGACCCCAGGAGCTGACAGTCTACAAGACCCCGACCCCAGGAGCTGACAGTCTATGAGACCCTGACCCCAGGAGCTGACAGTCTATAATGAGACCCTGACCCCAGGAGCTGACAGTCTATAATGAGACCCTGACCCCAGGAGCTGACAGTCTAGGGGGGATAATGAGACCCCAATCCCAGGAGCTGACAGTCTATAATGAGACCCTGACCCCAGGAGCTGACAGTCTAGGGGGGATAATGAGACCCCAATCCCAGGAGCTGACAGTCTATAATGAGACCCTGACCCCAGGAGCTGACAGTCTAGGGGGGATAACGAGAAGCCTGACCCTAGGGAGACCCTGACCCCAGCAGCTGACAGTCTACGAGACCCTGACCCCAGCAGCTGACAGTCTATAATGAGACCCTGACCCCAGGAGCTGACAGTCTACGAGACCCTGACCCCAGGAGCTGACAGTCTATAATGAGACCCTGACCCCAGGAGCTGACAGTCTATGAGACCCCGACCCCAGGAGCTGACAGTCTATAATGAGACCCTGACCCCAGGAGCTGACAGTCTATAATGAGACCCTGACCCCAGGAGCTGACAGTCTATAATGAGACCCTGACCCCAGGAGCTGACAGTCTATAATGAGACCCTGACCCTAGGAGCTGACAGTCTACGAGACCCTGACCCCAGGAGCTCACAGTCTATGAGACCCTGACCCCAGGAGCTGACAGTCTATAATGAGACCCTGACCCCAGGAGCTGACAGTCTAGGGGGGGTAATGAGACCCTGACCCCAGGAGCTGACAGTCAACGAGACCCCGACCCCTGGAGCTGACAGTCTACGAGACCCTGACCCCAGGAGCTGACAGTCAACGAGACCCCGACCCCAGGAGCTGACAGTCTACGAGACCCTGACCCCAGGAGCTGACAGTCTGGTACATGGAGGTGGTGTCAGAGGTCTGCACGTTGGGTGACACCACAGTATGACGTTCTTCTCTCTGCAGACACGACGCTCTCCAGAGGTTCGCACAAAGATGGCCACTGGTGTAAGCTGGCCTACTGGGAGCACCGGACCCGCGTGGGGCGGCTCTACAATGTCACGGAACCCTCCATCCAGATCTTCCATGACCTTCCCAAAGGCAGCGGCTTCTGCCTGGGCTTCCTGGGCTCGGAGGCCCGCAGCGAGGCGGTGAGACGTACGAGGAAGAAGATCGGCCAAGGCCTGATCCTGAGCCATGAGCAGGAAGAGGTGTGGGTGTACAACCGCAGCGAACACCCCGTCTTCATCAACTCGCCCACCCTGGCCCCAGTGAACGCCCGCGGGCAGTCCGTACACAAGCTGCTCCCCGGGTATTCCATCAAAGTGTTCGACTCCCAGCAAGCGGAAAGAATCTCGAGGTGCTCTGTGCTGGGGGAGGGGCCCTGCGACCTTCACAGTGTCCGCATCAGCTTTGCCAAGGGCTGGGGCGGCTGCTACTCCCGACAGTTCATCACATCTTGTCCCTGTTGGCTGGAGATTCTTCTCAGCACCCCAAAATGAGGCGCCAGAGCTGGGGGGGGGCGTGGTCTGTGTGACACCAGAGGAGCTGTGGATACATGACCTGAGGGGTGTCACCAAAACCTGTCAAAAATGTCCAACCGACACCTCTATCCCACTGAAAGTTCCTCTATGATGACCCTCTTCTGGCCTTCATGATCTGCCTCCACCTGACAGATTTGCCACCAATGGGCTGAAGATTTCAATTTATTGCATGGAAACTGAACGTCCTCGGGGGCTTGGTGTGGATTCCGGAGGTCAAAAGACTTAAACTGGTCGGAAAGTGATTAAAGCTGGGAGATCGATGTGACCGTTCCGTACATGTGATTGTATGGCCAATGTCACCGGAAGGCTTTCTTATGGAGCCAACTCCACCACCTTGACCCTACATGACCTTCATCACCTCTGTTGTGTCTTTCTAATGGAGCTATCTCCACCATCTTGACCCTACATGACCTTCATCACCTCTGTTGTGTCTTTCTAATGGAACTATCTCCACCATCTTGACCCTACATGACCTTCATCACCTCTGTTGTGTCTTTCTAATGGAGCTATCTCCACCATCTTGACCCTACATGACCTTCATCACCTCTGTTGTGTCTTTCTAATGGAACTATCTCCACCATCTTGACCCTACATGACCATCATCACCTCTGTTGTGTCTTTCTAATGGAACTATCTCCACCATCTTGACCCTACATGACCTTCATCACCTCTGTTGTGTCTTTCTCATGGAGCTATCTCCACCATCTTGACCCTACATGACCATTATCACCTCTGTTGTGTCTTTCTCATGGAGCTATCTCCACCATCTTGACCCTACACGACCTTCATCACCTCTGTTGTGTCTTTCTCATGGAGCCATCTCCACCATCTTGACCCTACATGACCTTCATCACCTCTGTTGTGTCTTTCTCATGGGGCTATCTCCACCATCTTGACCCTACATGACCATCATCACGTCTGTTGTGTCTTTCTCATGGAGCCAACTCCACCATCTTAACCCTACATAACCTTCATCACCTCTGTTGTGTCTTTCTCATGGAGCCAACTCCACCATCTTAACCCTACATGGCCTTCATCACCTCTGTTGTGTCTTTCTCATGGAGCCAACTCCACCATCTTAACCCTACCTGACCTTCATCACCTCTGTTGTGTCTTTCTCATGGGGCTATCTCCACCATCTTGACCCTACATGACCTTCATCACCTCTGTTGTGTCTTTCTCATGGAGCCAATTCCACCATCTTAACCCTACATGACCATCATCATCTCTGTTGTGTCTTCCTCATGGAGCTATCTCCACCATCTTAACCCTACACGACCTTCATCACCTCTGTTGTGTCTTTCTCATGGAGACAACTTCACCATCCCAACCTTTCTTGACCCCCATCACCTTTGTTGTGCCTTTTTCATGGAGCCAACTCTGTATCACCTCCATAATCTCTGTTGTGCTTTCATATTGAAAGGACTCCACTATCACAACTATAGAAAACCTTCATCACCTCTGTTGTGCCTTACATCTTGAACCGGTTCCACCATCCCAATCGTACATGACCTCAGTCAGCTTTGTTGTACCTTCCAGATGGAACAGGCTCCACCATCCCAGTCCTACATGACCTCAGTCAGCTCTGTTGTACCTTCCAGATGGAACTGGCTCCACCATCCCAATCCTACATGACCTCAGTCAGCTCTGTTGTACCTTCCAGATGTAACTGGCTCTACCATCCTGGTCCTACAAGACCTCCGGGACCCCTGCTTCCAGCTTACCATAGCATCCTCAGAAACACTCTGGAGACAGTTCCTTCTCTAGTAACTCAACAGTCTCCTACAGCTCGGTAAAATCTGGACTCCATCACTCCCCACAACCTGGATATGCTTGTGAGATTACTCGATGAGATTGGGCTCCATCTTTCTACTGCTACCCTTGGCAGTACCTCCTCCAATGTTGGGAATATTCTAGATACCAACACAATATGTAGAGTATCTCTGTCATCTGTGGAACGTCTCGACCAACATTAATGGTTCGGTAGGAGGGAACACTCAGGAGGTACTGAGGTCCTGTGTCTGCAGGCCACCATTATTCTCTAGGAGACCCCAGGAACATCTCATTATGGAGCTCCTAGACATATACTGGGCACACCTCCATCTGCAGTCATCCAGAAGGACCACCAAGATCATCGTCTTCATTCACGTCCTTCTCCATCGCTGATCAGCGTAACCCTCCGTTACAGATATGGTGCCAAAAAAAGGTATAAAAATGTAAAACTGGAAAACCAAATTCCTCATCTGAAGAAACGTCTCCAATTCCCTACAGAAGGTTACGCCTCAGCTAGAGGGGACACCATTATCGGAGGATTTGTTATTTACAAATCGGTGGAATTGGCCGAGTGTGGTTCGAAAACAGATTTTGTCGCCTTTGTGGAAGTTTGGGAAAAAGGAGGCAAGAAATGGCTCCGGAAATCCGGGTGAAGCTGCCAGACCACCGTGGGCTCAGCTTCTCTCTGCTGAGGATGTCCATGGTGGAGCTCTGCCGCCACCTGCTGAGCATTTGTGTAACAGCATCACCTGATGGGTATAGAATTGTAGCTTCACTCCCTACTGCAAATGGGGAGGGAGGGAAGACCACCATAGTAGGGGGTCAGAGAGGTAGTACCAGGATAGTGGGGGGTCAGGAGGGAAGATCACCATAGTAGAGGGTCAGAGAGGTAGTACCAGGATAGTGGGGGGTCAGGAGGGAAGACCACCATAGTCGGGGTTCAGGGAGGGAAGACCACCATAGTGGGGGGTCAGTGAGGGAAGGCCACCATAGTGGGGGGTCAGAGAGGTAGTACCAGGATAGTGGGGGGTCAGGAGGGAAGATCACCATAGTAGAGGGTCAGAGAGGTAGTACCAGGATAGTGGGGGGTCAGGAGGGAAGACCACCATAGTCAGGGTTCAGGGAGGGAAGACCACCATAGTGGGGGGTCAGTGAGGGAAGGCCACCATAGTGGGGGGTCAGGGGGAAGACAACCATAGTGGGGGGTCAGGGGGAAGACCACCATAGTGGGGGGTCAGTGAGGGAAGACCACCATAGTGGAGGGTCAGGGGGAAGACCACCATAGTGGGAGGTCAGGGAGGGAAGGCCACCATAGTGGGAGGTCAGGGAGGGAAGGCCACCATAGTGAGGGGTTGGGGGGGGGGGAAGGCCACCATAGTAGGGGCTCGGAGAGGTAATAACAGGATAGTGGGAGGTCAGAGAGGGAAGACCACCATAGTGGGGGGTCAGGGGGGAAGACCACCATAGTGGGGGGTCAGACAGGTAATACCAGGATAGTGGGAGGTCAGAGAGGGAAGGCCACCGTAGTAGGGGGTTAGGGGGGGATGGCCAGTGTAGTAGGGGGATAGGGAGGTAATACCAGGATAGTGGGGGTCAGGGAAGGAAGACCACCATAGTGGGGGTCAGGGAGGGAAGACTACCATAGTGGGGGTCAGGGAGGGAAGGCCACCATAGTGGGGGGTCATGGAGGGAAGACTACCATAGTGGGGGGTCAGGGGGAAGATCACCATAGTGAGAGGTCAGGGAGGGAAGACTACTATAATGGGGCATCAGGGAGGGAAGACCACCATAGTGGGAGGTCAGGGAGGGAAGGCCACCATAGTGGGGGGTCAGCGAGCAAAGGCCACCAAAGTGGGGGCCTCAGGGAGGGAATACCAGGATGGGGGGGTCAGGGAGGGAAGGCCACCAAAGTGGGGGCCTCAGGGAGGGAATACCAGGATGGGGGGGTCAGGGAGGGAAGACCACCATAGTGGGGGGTCAGTGAGGGAAGACCACCATAGTGGGGGGTCAGGGGGAAGACCACCATAGTGGGAGGTCAGGGAGGGAAGTCCACCATAGTGGGGGGTCGGGTGGAAGGCCACCTTAGAGGGGGCTCAGGGAGGTAATACCAGGATGGGGGGGGGGGGGGGGTCAGGGAGGGAAGACTACCATAGTGGGGAGTCAGGGAGGGAAGACCACCATAGTGAGAGGTCAGGGGGGGAATATCAGGTCAGGGAGGGAAGACCAGGATGGAGGGGGTCAGGGAGAGAATGGTGATGATGGGAGGTGTAGGTCCCGGTCTGTACTGGTGATGATGGGAGGTGTAGGTCCTGGTCTGTACTGGTGATGATGGGAGGTGTAGGTCCCGGTCTGTACTGGGGATGATGGGAGGTGTAGGTCCCGGTCTGTACTGGGGATGATGGGAGGTGTAGGTCCCGGTCTGTACTGGTGATGATGGGAGGCGTAGGTCCCGGTCTGTACTGGGGATGATGGGAGGTGTAGGTCCCGGTCTGTACTGGTGATGATGGGAGGTGTAGGTCCCGGTCTGTACTGGGGATGATGGGAGGCGTAGGTCCCGGTCTGTACTGGTGATGATGGGAGGCGTAGGTCCCGGTCTGTACTGGTGATAATTGGTGGTGCAGGTCCCGGTCTGTACTGGTGATGATGGGAGGTTTAAGTCGCGGTCTGTACTGGTGATGATGGGAGGTGTAGGTCCCGGTCTGTACTGGGGATGATGGGAGGTGTAGGTCCCGGTCTGTACTGGGGATGATGGGAGGTGTAGGTCCCGGTCTGTACTGGTGATGATGGGAGGTTTAAGTCGCGGTCTGTACTGGTGATGATGGGAGGTGTAGGTCCCGGTCTGTACTGGGGATGATGGGAGGTGTAGGTCCCAGTCTGTACTGGTGATGATGGGAGGTGTAGGTCCCGGTCTGTACTGGTGATGATGGGAGGTGTAGGTCCCGGTCTTTACTGGTGATGATGGGAGGTGTAGGTCCCGGTCTGTACTGGTGATGATGGGAGGTGAAGGTCCCGGTCTGTACTGGTGATGATGGGAGGTGTAGGTCCCGGTCTGTACTGGTGATGATGGGAGGTGTAGGTCCCGGTCTGTACTGGTGATGATGGGAGGTGTAGGTCCCGGTCTGTACTGGGGATGATGGGAGGTGTAGGTCCTGGTCTGTACTGGTGATGATGGTAGGTGTAGGTCCCGGTCTGTACTGGTGATGATGGGAGGTGTAGGTCCTGGTCTGTACTGGTGATGATGGGAGGTGTAGGTCCCGGTCTGTACTGGTGATGATGGGAGGTGTAGGTCCCAGTCTGTATTGGTGATGATGGGAGGTGTAGGTCCCGGTCTTTACTGGTGATGATGGGAGGTGTAGGTCCCAGTCTGTACTGGTGATGATGGGAGGTGTAGGTCCTGGTCTGTACTGGTGATGATGGTAGGTGTAGGTCCCGGTCTGTACTGGGGATGATGGGAGGTGTAGGTCCCGGTCTGTACTGGTGATGATGGGAGGTGTAGGTCCCGGTCTGTACTGGTGATGATGGGAGGTGTAGGTCCCGGTCTGTACTGGTGATGATGGGAGGTGTAGGTCCCGGTCTGTACTGGTGATGATGGGAGGTGTAGGTCCCGGTCTGTACTGGTGATGATGGGAGGTGTAGGTCCCGGTCTGTACTGGTGATGATGGGAGGTGTAGGTCCCGGTCTGTACTGGTGATGATGGGAGGCGTAGGTCCCGGTTTGTACTGGTGATGATGGGAGGTGTAGGTCCCAGTCTGTATTGGTGATGATGGGAGGTGTAGGTCCCAGTCTGTACTGGTGATGATGGGAGGTGTAGGTCCCGGTCTGTACTGGGGATGATGGGAGGTGTAGGTCCCGGTCTGTACTGGGGATGATGGGAGGTGTAGGTCCCGGTCTGTACTGGGGATGATGGGAGGTGTAGGCCCCGGTCTGTACTGGTGATGATGGGAGGTGTAGGTCCCGGTCTGTACTGGGGATGATGGGAGGTGTAGGTCCCAGTCTGTATTGGTGATGATGGGAGCTGTAAGTCCCGGTCTCTACTGGTGATGATGGGAGGTGTAGGCCCCGGTCTGTATTGGTGATGATGGGAGGTGTAGGTCCCGGTCTGTACTGGTGATGATGGGAGGTGTAGGTCCTGGTCTGTACTGGGGATGATGGGAGGTGTAGGTCCCGGTCTGTACTGGTGATGATGGGAGGTGTAGGTCCTGGTCTGTACTGGGGATGATGGGAGCTGTAGGTTCCGGGGGGACTCCGTAACTATCAGAGTACCTGTGGGCGGTATAGACGGGGGGGTTCTACAATGTAGGATAGGAATCCAAGTTTCCCTTTAGAACCAGAGGCTGAGGTCGGCGGTTGTCGGTGGTTGTCGGTGGTTGTCAGCGGTTGTCGGCGGTTGTCGGTGGTGGTTGTCGGTGGCGGTTGTTGGCGGTTGTCAGCGGTTGTTGGTGGCGGTTGTCAGCCGTTGTCGGTGGCGGTTGTCGATGGCGGTTGTTGGCGGTTGTCAGCCGTTGTCGGTGGCGGTTGTTGGCGGTTGTCAGCGGTTGTCGGTGGCGGTGGGATTCGAAGGGGTTGCGTCACCGGAACACAATAGAGGCTCCATTTTGTGATGTGGCCTCCTGGGAGTCACACCGGCACCGTTCCGGAGTCATACTCATTTGTGGTCACTAGGTGGCGGAGTGGAGCCATCAAGTGTCCCTATATACAGGGATATAGTATATGGGGGGGGGGGGGGGAGGGGTATATCCGTATTATTAGACTTTTATTATTATTTATATCATTTGATGGGGAAGTAATATATAATCTGATTATAAATGACATCACAATGTCCCCCAATGGCGGCAGGAATATTTATCGTCACCTCCTGTCTGCTCGACGCCTGTGTCCGGGTCATGTGACCCCTATAACTCGTATGAACGGCGCTCGCAGTTATTTGTGATTCATTTCTAATCCTTTCTATTGATTTTGTATCGTTTTGTAACCTAAAGTTGTGTTTTGTTGCAGAAATCGCAGCGCGGCGTCTGGGGTCATGTGACCTCCCATGTGACCTCCCATGTGGCGCTACGTAGGCTGACATTTCTAATAAATTATTATACTCTGATCGCGTGTGTGTGATTCCTGGGGGGGGGGGGGGCTAATGAAACAAAAATGGCGCTGCGAGCTGTCCTCTGACTCCTCCCCCTTTCCGTGGATGAACGTTTTTATTTGGGGATCCAATCCGGACCCCCCCCCCCATCCCCCATTATTGTTGATGATTAGTTATGATCCGGTGTGAGGGATGTGGACCACAGGAGCTTACAATCTAAAACAAGTGTTTTGGTGAATGGAGGGGGGAGGGGGAGCACAACTGTATACAGCCAGAGGTGGCCATAGGAAGACTCAGGACCTCAGATGGGCTCTTGTTTGAAGGGGCCCCAAAACTGCTATGGGCCCCCCATAGACAATCCCTCATGGGGGGCATTATAAATACCGGATACCCTCATGGGGGGCATTATAAATACCTGATACCCTCATGGGGGGCATTATAAATACCTGATACCCTCACGGGGGGCATTATAAATACCTGATACCCTCATAGGGGGCATTATAAATACCAGATACCCTCATGGGGGGGGATTATAAATAACAAATACCCTCATGGGGGCATTATCAATACCAGATACCCTCATGGAGGGCATTATAAATAACGGATACCCTCATGGGGGGCATTATAAATACTGGATACCCTCATGGGGGGCATTATAAATACCAGATACCCTCATAGGGGGCATTATAAATAACGGATACCCTCATGGGGGCATTATAAATACCGGATACCCTCATGGGGGGCATTATAAATACCGGATACCCTCATGGGGGGCATTATAAATACCAGATACCCTCATGGGGGGCCTTATAAATAACAAATACCCTCATGGGGGCATTATAAATACCTGATACCCTCATGGGGGGCATTATAAATACCAGATACCCTCATGGGGGGCATTATCAATACCAGATACCCTCATGGGGGGCCTTATAAATAACAAATACCCTCATGGGGGCATTATAAATACCTGATACCCTCATGGGGGGCATTATAAATACCAGATACCCTCATGGGGGGCATTATCAATACCAGATACCCTCATGGGGGGCATTATAAATACCAGATACCCTCATAGGGGGGATTATAAATACCAGATACCCTCATGGGGGGGGATTATAAATACCAGATACCCTCATAGAGGGCATTATAAATACCGGATACCCTCATGGGGGGGATTATAAATACCAGATACCCTCATAGGGGCATTATAAATACCGGATACCCTCATGGGGGGCATTATAAATACTGGATACCCTCATGGGGGGCATTATAAATACCAGATACCCTCATAGGGGCATTATAAATACCGGATACCCTCATGGGGGGGATTATAAATACCAGATACCCTCATAGGGGCATTATAAATACCGGATACCCTCATGGGGGGCATTATAAATACTGGATACCCTCATGGGGGGCATTATAAATACCAAACACCCTCATGGGGGGCATTATAAACAACGGGGGGCTGTGCTCCAATACCCAGATATAAAAGCGGACCAGTGAGGGGCCCCCGTCATCGGCCGACCTCGTTCCTCTACACATCAGATTGCCGGACGAAGGAGGATTTGGTGACAACGTCATGGAATTGGTGATTCTGGCGGTTCACAGCCGCCGACGTGTGCAATGTTCTGCAGGAAGCAGAGATTTCACAATCCACGGCCTCCTCTGTCAGCTGCGATTCCCGGACCTGAAAACACACAGACTGCCACTTGGAAATGCTCATTGCCTGGCACCGCCCCCCCCCCCCCTCCCCCCTCAGCATATTTCTTCACCCAACCTTCACTGGTGGTAAACCAATCTCTGCCGTTTAATGGAAGATTAACCCGCAGTGAATGTGTGACGAATGTCATGTTCCCCCCAAGGGCCCAACATTTTAAGAAACAAAAGCACCCTTTTTCTCAAGGCAGACCTTGTGTACCCCAAAATGTTGAACAATGAAGGCCAAGGCCCCAACATTCTGGGAAGCAAAAGCACCTCTTTTTTCAAGCTAGACCCTGTGTACCCTAAAATACTGAACAATGAGTGCCATGGACCCAATATTTCAGAGAACAAAAGCACCCCTTTTTTCAAGCTAGTCCCTGTGTACCCCCAAATATTGAGCAATGATGGTCAAGGGCCCAACATTTCAGGAATCAAAAGCACCCCTTTTCTTAAGGCATACCTTTGTGTACCCCAAAACATTGAGCAATGAGACCAAGAACCCAACATTTCAGAAAGCAAAAACACCCCTTTTCTCAAGATAAACCCAGTGTACCCCACAACATTGTGCATATGAGGGTGAAGGGCCCAACATTTCAGGAATCAAAAGCACCCCTTTTCTTTCTCAGGATAGACTTTGTGTACCCCACAATGCTGAGCGATGAAGGCCAAGGACCCAACATTTCAGAAAGTAAAAGCACCCTCTTTTCTCAAGGTAGACCATGGGTACCCCAAAGCATTCAGCATCAAGGAACCAACATTTCAGGGAGCAAAAAAGCACCCCTTTTCTCAAGGTGGACCTTGTGTACCCCAAAATGTAGAACAATGAAGGCCAACGACTAAACATTTTAAGAAACAAAAGCACCCCCTTTTTAAAGGTAGACCCTGTGTACCCCAAAATACTGAACAATGAGTGCCATGGACCCAACATTTCAGGGAACAAATGCACCCCTTTTTCTCAAGGCAGACCTTGTGTACCCCAAAACATTAAACAATGAGACCAAGAACCCAACATTTCAGGGAGCAAAAGCACCCCTTTTCTCAAGGCAGAACTTGTGTACCCCACAATGCTGAGCAACAAGGGTCAATGACCCAACATTTCAGAAAGCAAAAGCACCCCTTTTCTCAAGGCGACCTTGTGTACCCCACAACAATGAGAAATGAGGGTCAAGGACTCAACAAGTCATGGAATAAAAGCACCCCTTTTCTCAAGGCGACCTTGTGTACCCCAAAATGTTGAACAATGAAGGCCAAGGACTCAACATTTTAGGAAGCAAAAGCACCCCTTTTTAAAAGGTAGACCCTGTGTACCCTAAAATACTGAACAATGAGTGCCATGGACCCAACATTTCAGGGAGCAAAAGCACCCCTTTTCTAAAGGCAGACCTTGTGTACCCCACAATGCTGAGCAACAAGGGTCAATGACCCAACATTTCAGAAAGCAAAAGCACCCCTTTTCTCAAGGCGACCTTGTGTACCCCACAACAATGAGAAATGAGGGCCAAGGACTCAATCTTGTGTACCCCAAAACATTGAGCAATGAGACCAAGAACCCAACATTTCAGAAAGCAGAAGCACCCCTTTTCTCAAGGCGACCTTGTGTACCCCACAATGCTGAGCAATAAGGGCCAAGGACTGAACCTTGTGTACCCCAAAACATTGAGCAATGAGACCAAGAACCCAACATTTCAGGGAGCAGAAGCACCCCTTTTCTCAAGGCGACCTTGAGATCCCCAAAATGCTGAGTATTGATGGTCAGGGAACCAGCATTTCAGGGTGCAAAGCACCCCTTTTCTCAAGTAGGACCTTGTGTACCCCAGAAGGGTGAGCTTGTTGTAATGAACGTAAGATTTGGGGCGAGAGGACGCCGTGTTTTGACAATCCCCCCCATACTTTGAGGGGTTTACATATCTGGAGTACGGGGACAAACCAACCATTCCCACCAATGAGCAGCGGGGGTCAGGCAAATGTAGACGCAGAGTCGGCGGGGTGACGTCGGGCCCTGAGATCTCCGGCACTTCGAGAAACGATATTTTTAGATGTTTTATTGTCGTATTTCAGGTATTGCAGTCGTGTCGGGGTGACGGGGTGACGTTCCGGAGACAACGCAGCAGCCTCCTGACGGTTTCCTGCACCCCCTCCCCCCATCAATCTCAGCCTGTCTCTGCGCCTGTCATGTGGGGGTCCTGCGGTCTGCGCTCCTCACATCACACAGGTAGCTCTATATATAGTCTGGGCTCCGGCGGAAGCTGCACTCGCAGGGTTGGCTGTGCTCCTGTGTGGTGGTCGCGGCGGTGAGCATGTCTGGGTTTCCAAGGGGAAGTAGAGCGCCTGTGATGTCGGGCGCAGGATGGAGCTGTGGTCGGGGACCCTGGGGGGGGGGTGTGGGGGCGTTCTCTGCACCCAACCGCGTCACATCTATAAATGTCCCCCGAAACCAGGAAGGTGAGAGGAGGAAAGAATCACAACCCGCTGAGGAGCACTGATTTACAACTGACACCCCCAAATCATCCTGTACACCCCCAAACCATCCTGTACACCCCCAAATCGTCCTGTACAGCCCCAAATCATCTGATTTACAACTGACACCCCCAAATCATCCTGTACACCCCCAAATCATCCTGTACACCCCCAAATCGTCCTGTACAGCCCCAAATCATCCTGTACACCCCCAAATCATCCTGTACACCCCCAAATCATCCTGTACAGCCCCAAATCATCATGTACACCCCCAAATCATCTGATTTACAACTGACACCCCCAAATCATCTTACACCTTATAAGCATCAGTGCGGTCCCGGCTGGTCCCTGTACCCCCTATATAAGGATCGGTGCGGTCCCGGCTGGTCCCTGTACCCCCTATATAAGGATCGGTGCGGTCCCGGCTGGTCCCTGTACCCCCTATATAAGGATCGGTGCGGTCCCGGCTGGTCCCTGTACCCCCTATATAAGGATCGGTGCGGTCCCGGCTGGTCCCTGTACCCCCTATATAAGGATCGGTGCGGTCCCGGCTGGTCCCTGTACCCCCTATATAAGGATCGGTGCGGTCCCGGCTGGTCCCTGTACCCCCTATATAAGGATCGGTGCGGTCCCGGCTGGTCCCTGTACCCCCTATATAAGGATCGGTGCGGTCCCGGCTGGTCCCTGTACTCTCTATATAAGGATCGGTGCGGTCCCGGCTGGTCCCTGTACCCCCTATATAAGGATCGGTGCGGTCCCGGCTGGTCCCTGTACCCTCTATATAAGGATCGGTGCGGTCCCAGCTGGTCCCTGTACCCCCTATATAAGGATCGGTGCGGTCCCGGCTGGTCCCTGTACCCTCTATATAAGGATCGGTGCGGTCCCGGCTGCTCCCTGTACCCCCTATATAAGGATCGGTGCGGTCCCGGCTGGTCCCTGTACCCCTATATAAGGATCGGTGCGGTCCCGGCTGGTCCCTGTACCCCCTATATAAGGATCGGTGCGGTCCCGGCTGGTCCCTGTACCCCCTATATAAGGATCGGTGCGGTCCCGGCTGGTCCCTGTACCCCCTATATAAGGATCGGTGCGGTCCCGGCTGGTCCCTGTACCCCCTATATAAGGATCGGTGCGGTCCCTGCTGCTCCCTGTACCCCCTATATAAGGATCGGTGCGGTCCCGGCTGGTCCCTGTACCCTCTATACAAGGATCGGTGCGGTCCCGGCTGCTCCCTGTACCCTCTATATAAGGATCGGTGCGGTCCCGGCTGGTCCCTGTACCTCCTATATAAGGATCGGTGCGGTCCCGGCTGCTCCCTGTACCCTCTATATAAGGATCGGTGCGGTCCCGGCTGGTCCCTGTACCCTCTATACAAGGATCGGTGCGGTCCCGGCTGGTCCCTGTACCCTCTATATAAGGATCGGTGCGGTCCCGGCTGGTCCCTGTACCCTCTATACAAGGATCGGTGCGGTCCCGGCTGGTCCCTGTACCCCCTATATAAGGATCGGTGCGGTCCCGGCTGGTCCCTGTACCCCCTATATAAGGATCGGTGCGGTCCCGGCTGCTCCCTGTACCCTTTATATAAGGATCGGTGCGGTCCCGGCTGCTCCCTGTACCCTCTATACAAGGATCGGTGCGGTCCCGGCTGGTCCCTGTACCCTCTATACAAGGATCGGTGCGGTCCCGGCTGGTCCCTGTACCCTCTATATAAGGATCGGTGCGGTCCCGGCTGGTCCCTGTACCCCCTATATAAGGATCGGTGCGGTCCCGGCTGGTCCCTGTACCCCCTATATAAGGATCGGTGCGGTCCCGGCTGGTCCCTGTACCTCCTATATAAGGATCGGTGCGGTCCCGGCTGGTCCCTGTACCCTCTATACAAGGATCGGTGCGGTCCCTGCTGGTCCCTGTACCCCCTATATAAGGATCGGTGCGGTCCCGGCTGGTCCCTGTACCCTCTATATAAGGATCGGTGCGGTCCCTGCTGGTCCCTGTACCCTCTATATAAGGATCGGTGCGGTCCCGGCTGCTCCCTGTAAACTCTATATAAGGATCGGTGCGGTCCCTGCTGGTCCCTGTACCCTCTATATAAGGATCGGTGCGGTCCCGGCTGGTCCCTGTACCCTCTATATAAGGATCGGTGCGGTCCCTGCTGCTCCCTGTACCCTCTATATAAGGATCGGTGCGGTCCCTGCTGGTCCCTGTACCCTCTATATAAGGATCGGTGCGGTCCCGGCTGGTCCCTGTACCCCCTATATAAGGATCGGTGCGGTCCCGGCTGGTCCCTGTACCCTCTATACAAGGATCGGTGCGGTCCCGGCTGGTCCCTGTACCCCCTATACAAGGATCGGTGCGGTCCCGGCTGGTCCCTGTACCCTCTATACAAGGATCGGTGCGGTCCCGGCTGCTCCCTGTACCCTCTATACAAGGATCGGTGCGGTCCCTGCTGCTCCCTGTACCCTCTATATAAGGATCGGTGCGGTCCCGGCTGCTCCCTGTACCCTCTATATAAGGATCGGTGCGGTCCCGGCTGCTCCCTGTACCCCCTATATAAGGATCGGTGCGGTCCCGGCTGGTCCCTGTACCCCCTATATAAGGATCGGTGCGGTCCCGGCTGGTCCCTGTACCCCCTATATAAGGATCGGTGCGGTCCCGGCTGGTCCCTGTACCCTCTATATAAGGATCGGTGCGGTCCCGGCTGCTCCCTGTACCCTCTATATAAGGATCGGTGTGGTCCCGGCTGGTCCCTGTACCCTCTATATAAGGATCGGTGCGGTCCCGGCTGGTCCCTGTACCCTCTATATAAGGATCGGTGTGGTCCCGGCTGGTCCCTGTACCCTCTATATAAGGATCGGTGCGGTCCCGGCTGGTCCCTGTACCCTCTATATAAGGATCGGTGCGGTCCCGGCTGCTCCCTGTACCCTCTATACAAGGATCGGTGCGGTCCCGGCTGCTCCCTGTACCCCCTATATAAGGATCGGTGCGGTCCCGGCTGGTCCCTGTACCCTCTATATAAGGATCGGTGCGGTTCCGGCTGGTCCCTGTACCCTCTATATAAGGATCGGTGCGGTCCCGGCTGGTCCCTGTACCTCTATATTAGGATCGGTGCGGTCCCGGCTGGTCCCTGTACCCTCTATATAAGGATCGATGCGGTCCCGGCTGGTCCCTGTACCCTCTATACAAGGATCGGTGCGGTCCCGGCTGGTCCCCGTACCCCCTATATAAGGATCGGTGCGGTCCCGGCTGGTCCCCGTACCCCTTATATAAGGATCGGTGCGGTCCCTGCTGGTCCCTGTACCCTCTATATAAGGATCGGTGCGGTCCCGGCTGGTCCCTGTACCCCTATATAAGGATCGGTGCGGTCCCGGCTGGTCCCTGTACCTCTATATAAGGATCGGTGCGGTCCCGGCTGGTCCCTGTACCCCCTATATAAGGATCGGTGCGGTCCGTACTGGTCCCTGTACTCTCTATATAAGGATCGGTGCGGTCCCGGCTGGTCCCTGTACCCCCTATATAAGGATCGGTGCGGTCCCGGCTGGTCCCTGTACCCTCTATATAAGGATCGGTGCGGTCCCGGCTGGTCCCTGTACCCCTATATAAGGATCGGTGCGGTCCCGGCTGGTCCCTGTACCCCCTATATAAGGATCGGTGCGGTCCCGGCTGGTCCCTGTACCCTCTATACAAGGATCGGTGCGGTCCCGGCTGCTCCCTGTACCCTCTATATAAGGATCGGTGCGGTCCCGGCTGCTCCCTGTACCCCCTATATAAGGATCGGTGCGGTCCCGGCTGGTCCCTGTACCCCCTATATAAGGATTGGTGCGGTCCCGGCTGGTCCCTGTACTCTCTATATAAGGATCGGTGCGGTCCCGGCTGGTCCCTGTACCCCCTATATAAGGATCGGTGCGGTCCCGGCTGCTCCCTGTACCCTCTATATAAGGATCAGTGCGGTCCCGGCTGGTCCCTGTACCCTCTATATAAGGATCGGTGCGGTCCCGGCTGGTCCCTGTACCCTCTATATAAGGATCGGTGCGGTCCCGGCTGCTCCCTGTACCCTCTATATAAGGATCGGTGCGGTCCCGGCTGGTCCCTGTACCCCTATATAAGGATCGGTGCGGTCCCGGCTGGTCCCTGTACCCCTATATAAGGATCGGTGCGGTCCCGGCTGGTCCCTGTACCCCCTATATAAGGATCGGTGCGGTCCCGGCTGGTCCCTGTACCCTCTATATAAGGATCGGTGCGGTCCCGGCTGGTCCCTGTACCCCCTATATAAGGATCGGTGCGGTCCCGGCTGGTCCCTGTACCCCCTATATAAGGATCGGTGCGGTCCGTACTGGTCCCTGTACTCTCTATATAAGGATCGGTGCGGTCCCGGCTGGTCCCTGTACCCCTATATAAGGATCGGTGCGGTCCCGGCTGGTCCCTGTACCCCCTATATAAGGATCAGTGCGGTCCCGGCTGGTCCCTGTACCCCTATATAAGGATCGGTGCGGTCCCGGCTGGTCCCTGTACCCTCTATATAAGGATCGGTGCGGTCCCGGCTGCTCCCTGTACTCTCTATATAAGGATCGGTGCGGTCCCGGCTGGTCCCTGTACCCCTATATAAGGATCGGTGCGGTCCCGGCTGGTCCCTGTACCCCCTATATAAGGATCGGTGCGGTCCCGGCTGGTCCCTGTACCCTCTATACAAGGATCGGTGCGGTCCCGGCTGGTCCCTGTACCCTCTATATAAGGATCGGTGCGGTCCCGGCTGGTCCCTGTACCCCCTATATAAGGATCGGTGCTGTCCCGGCTGGTCCCTGTACCCTCTATATAAGGATCGGTGCGGTCCCGGCTGGTCCCTGTACCCTCTATATAAGGATCGGTGCGGTCCCGGCTGGTCCCTGTACCCCCTATATAAGGATCGGTGCGGTCCCTGCTGCTCCCTGTACCCCCTATATAAGGATCGGTGCGGTCCCGGCTGGTCCCTGTACTCTCTATATAAGGATCGGTGCGGTCCCTGCTGCTCCCTGTACCCCCTATATAAGGATCGGTGCGGTCCCGGCTGGTCCCTGTACTCTCTATATAAGGATCGGTGCGGTCCCGGCTGCTCCCTGTACCCTCTATATAAGGATCGGTGCGGTCCCGGCTGGTCCCTGTACCCCCTATATAAGGATCGGTGCTGTCCCGGCTGGTCCCTGTACCTCCTATGTAAGGATCGGTGCGGTCCCGGCTGGTCCCTGTACCCTCTATATAAGGATCGGTTGGTTCGGGGTGACGTAGGATGGTAGACATTTTCGGGGTGAGGTCAGGACATTTTTGGGGTGAGTTCTGGACATTTTCGGGGTGAGGTCAGGACATTTTCGGGGTGAGGTCAGGACATTTTCGGGGTGAGTTCTGGACATTTTCGGGGTGAGTTCTGGACATTTTCGGGGTGAGGTCAGGACATTTTCGGGGTGACGTAGGACGGTAGACATTTTTGGGGTGAGGTCAGGACATTTTCGGGGTGACGTAGGACGGTAGTTGTTTTCGGGGTGAGGTCAGGACATTTTCGGGGTGAGGTCAGGACATTTTTGGGGTGAGGTCAGGACATTTTCGGGGTGAGTTCTGGACATTTTCGGGGTGAGGTCAGGACATTTTCGGGGTGAGGTCAGGACATTTTTGGGGTGAGGTCAGGACATTTTCGGGGTGAGGTCATGACATTTTCGGGGTGAGTTCTGGACATTTTCGGGGTGAGGTCTGGACATTTTCGGGGTGAGGTCAGGACATTTTCGGGGTGACGTAGGACGGTAGATGTTTTCGGGGTGAGGTCAGGACATTTTCGGGGTGACGTAGGACGGTAGACATTTTCGGGGTGAGGTCAGGACATTTTCGGGGTGAGGTCAGGACATTTTCGGGGTGAGGTCATGACATTTTCGGGGTGAGTTCTGGACATTTCCGGGGTGAGGTCTGGACATTTTCGGGGTGAGGTCAGGACATTTTCGGGGTGACGAAGGATGGTAGACGTTTTCGGGGTGAGGTCAGGACATTTTCGGTGTGAGGTCAGGACATTTTCGGGGTGACGTAGGACGGTAGACATTTTCGGGGTGAGGTCAGGACATTTTCGGGGTGAGGTCAGGACATTTTCGGGGTGAGTTCTGGACATTTTCGGGGTGAGGTCAGGACATTTTCGGGGTGAGTTCTGGACATTTTCGGGGTGAGGTCAGGACATTTTCGGGGTGAGGTCTGGACATTTTCGGGGTGAGGTCAGGACATTTTTGGGGTGAGTTCTGGACATTTTCAGGGTGAGGTCTGGACATTTTCGGTGTGAGGTCAGGACATTTTCGGGGTGACGTAGGACGGTAGACATTTTCGGGGTGAGTTCAGGACATTTTCGGGGTCACGTAGGCCGGTAGACATTTTCGGGGTGAGGTCAGGACATTTTCGGGGTGAGGTCAGGACATTTTCAGGGTGACGTAGGACGGTAGACATTTTCGGGGTGAGGTCAGGACATTTTTCGGGGTGACGTAGGACGGTAGACATTTTTGGGGTGAGGTCAGGACATTTTCGGGGTGACGTAGGACGGTAGACATTTTCGGGGTGAGGTCAGGACATTTTCAGGGTGAGGTCAGGACATTTTCGGGGTGAGGTCAGGACATTTTCGGGGTGAGTTCTGGACATTTTCGGGGTGAGGTCAGGACATTTTCGGGGTGAGTTCTGGACATTTTTGGGGTGAGGTCAGGACATTTTCGGGGTGAGGTCAGGACATTTTCGGGGTGAGATCAGGACATTTTCGGGGTGAGGTCAGGACATTTTCGGGGTGAGTTCTGGACATTTTCGGGGTGAGGTCAGGACATTTTCGGGGTGACGTAGGACGGTAGACATTTTCGGGGTGAGGTCAGGACATTTTCGGGGTGAGTTCTGGACATTTTCGGGGTGAGGTCAGGACATTTTCGGGGTGAGGTCATGACATTTTCGGGGTGACACGTTTGGTCGGCGGGTGGCACGGCAGAGCTGCTCAGGGATTGGTGGGTGAGATCAGGTGAGGGAGGGGCCCATCGGGTGGGGAGGGGGGATGGGGGGATGCTGCAGAACAGGTTGATCCGGTAATCCCTCCCTGTGTATTCCTGGAGGGGGAGGGGAGGGGGGTATTCCTGGAGGGGGAGGGGGAGGGGGGGGCGGAGGTCGAATATGTGACACCCGGCACACAGCGAACGTCATCTTCTCTCTCATCCACCTGCGTCATGTCAGTTAGAGCGTCAGCTCTGTGGGCCAGGATCTCGGAGAGCCGGTTCTCCTTCAGATCCTTCCAGATGCCGCGTGATGACGTCACCTCGACGTCGGCATCATGACATCACCGTGACATCATCACAGCGGGAGGACGATTGTAAAACAACAACCAACCGAATAAAGATCATTGACAGAATAGGAATGAGGGGCCCGTAGGGTGGGGGCCCAATGCTCAGTGTGACACCTGCACTGGGGCCCGACCCTGGGAAGGGGCCCCTCTCCTCTATGCTGGGCCCCTCCATTCATTACTGCAGGTGGGCAGACCTCAACCCTATGGGGCTCCTGAATGGGGGGGGAGTGGGGGACATAATAATTGGGGCCCCTTTATAAATATCCTGTCCACTCTGGGGCCCCCTGGGCTGGGAATAGGAGGGGCCCTCCGTGCGGGGAATTGTAGTCCGTACCCTGAATACTGAAGGACAGGAGGGATCTGCTGCACACCAGCTGAAAGGTGAGATCAGGCTGTCAGGAGGGGGGGGGGGGGTCCGCAGTGTTGATAGTCACTAGCAGAGAAGACGGGGTGCAGCCAAAACACTGCGGGCTCTGAAAAGTGTTGTCTCCCCGGATCCGCAGGACTCCCACGTATGGTGGGGTGCGGGGGAACCTGGGGGCACCTTCTGTCCCCGAAACACCCAGGGGCCCCTGAAACTGATGCTAAAGGGCTCCTTAGTTACATATTTGGCAAGGGGGGTCTTTAGGGGTCCCCAACATTGAGCCTGGGGGTCACACTGATGCGATTTCTGCACCACGCTCACACGAGCCGCTGCGGGGTGGATTGTAAGTTATCGACACCCCGAAATCAGTCCGCAAAAAGGGGTGCGATGAACACCCGGGAGATCCGAGTCTGGAAAGGGTCCTGCGTGTTCCTGGTGCGGTGCGAGCCGAGCCGTACAAAATGTACAGAAATCGCATGCGATGTGCCGCGTCAGTGTGTATGGAGGGCGGAGCCCTACAACCATCCGACCAATCAGAGGAGCCCACCAAATAGGATTATTATTGCTGTGATCGAGTCTCAAGAAAGAACGAAATCCTCCGATTTATTGTATTTATATTGGAAATAATAATAATAATAAAAGCAACAACAATATATATTATTATTATCTCCCAGTATATATATATTATTATGTCCCAGTATATATATATATTATTATTATGTCCCAGTATATATATTATTATTATCTCCCAGTATATATATATATTATTATTATTATCTCCCAGTATATATATATTATTATGTCCCAGTATATATATTTTATTATTATCTCCCAGTATATATATATTATATTATTATCTCCCAGTATATATATTATTATCTCCCAGTATATATATTATTATTATTATTATTATCTCCCAGTATATATATATTATTATTATTATTATCTCCCAGTATATATATATATTATTATCTCCCAGTATATATATATATTATTATTATTATTATCTCCCAGTATATATATATTATTATTATTATTATTATCTCCCAGTATATATATATATTATTATCTCCCAGTATATATATTTTATTATTATCTCCCAGTATATATATATTATTATCTCCCAGTATATATATATATTATTATTATTATTATCTCCCAGTATATATATATTATTATCTCCCAGTATATATATATATTATTATTATTATTATCTCCCAGTATATATATATATTATTATCTCCCAGTATATATATTTTATTATTATCTCCCAGTATATATATATTATTATCTCCCAGTATATATATATTATATTATTATCTCCCAGTATATATATTATTATCTCCCAGTATATATATTATTATTATTATCTCCCAGTATATATATATATTATTATCTCCCAGTATATATATTTTATTATTATTATCTCCCAGTATATATATTATTATTATCTCCCAGTATATATATATTATTATCTCCCAGTATATATATATTATTATCTCCCAGTATATATATTATTATTATTATCTCCCAGTATATATATATATTATTATCTCCCAGTATATATATTTTATTATTATTATCTCCCAGTATATATATTATTATTATCTCCCAGTATATATATATTATTATCTCCCAGTATATATATATTATTATCTCCCAGTATATATATTATTATTATTATCTCCCAGTATATATATATTATTATTATCTCCCAGTATATATATATTATTATTATTATCTCCCAGTATATATATATATTATTATTATCTCCCAGTATATATATATTATTATTATTATCTCCCAGTATATATATATATTATTATCTCCCAGTATATATATATTATTATCTCCCAGTATATATATTATTATTATTATCTCCCAGTATATATATATTATTATTATCTCCCAGTATATATATATATTATTATCTCCCAGTATATATATTTTATTATTATCTCCCAGTATATATATATTATTATCTCCCAGTATATATATATTATTATCTCCCAGTATATATATTATTATTATTATCTCCCAGTATATATATATTATTATTATTATCTCCCAGTATATATATATTATTATTATCTCCCAGTATATATATATATTATTATCTCCCAGTATATATATTTTATTATTATCTCCCAGTATATATATATTATTATCTCCCAGTATATATATATTATTATCTCCCAGTATATATATTATTATTATTATCTCCCAGTATATATATATTATTATTATTATCTCCCAGTATATATATATATTATTATCTCCCAGTATATATATATTATTATTATCTCCCAGTATATATATATATATTATTATCTCCCAGTATATATATATTATTATCTCCCAGTATATATATATATTATTATCTCCCAGTATATATATATTATTATTATCTCCCAGTATATATATTATTATCTCCCAGTATATATATATTATTATTATTATCTCCCAGTATATATATATTATTATTATCTCCCAGTATATATATTATTATCTCCCAGTATATATATATTATTATTATTATCTCCCAGTATATATATATATTATTATCTCCCAGTATATATATATTATTATCTCCCAGTATATATATATTATTATCTCCCAGTATGTATATTATTATCTCCCAGTATGTATATTATTATGTCCCAGTATATATATATTATTATATTTATTTTTTAGTAGTATTGTTTTTATTATTATTATTATTATTATTTTCTTATAAACGGGATGAAATATTGATATTATAATTATTTTGATATGATTATTAATACTGTAAATATTATAATAGTATTCATATTTTATTATTGTTATTATTATTACATTCCAGTAAATATATTATAATTATTATTTATATATTTATTATTATTATTATTATTGTTATTACTAATATTATGTCTCAGTAAATATATTATAATTAATATATATATAATTATTATTATTATTATTATTGTTACTACTAATATTATTCTTAAATTTATAATATATAAATTTATATTTATAATTTCTTAAATATTATTATCAATTTTGTTCCTTTTATAATTGTATTTTTTATTGTTGTTATTATTATTATTATTATTAATATTATGTCCCAATAAATATATTATTATAATTTTTATATTACTATTAATGTTATTATTATTATTTACAAGCAAGGATGTTATTATAAATATATATTTTTTTTAATATTATTATCAATTTTGTTCCTTTTATAATAGTATTTTTTATTGTTGATATTATTATTATTATTATTATTACAATTATTATATTATTACAATTAATCGTACAATTATTAATTACAATGATAAAATTACAATTATAAATACAATTATTATATTATTACAATTAATTTTTATATTACTATTAATGTTATTATTAATACGTTTTATATATATTTTGCTTCCCAGTAAAACTGGGGTCTTTGTATTCATTATCATTAATTTATAATGAGGGTACTATTATTATTTACAAGCAAGGATATTATTATAAATATATATTTGTTACAATATTATCAATATTGTTACTACAATAATAGTATTTTTTAATTGTTGTTATTATTACTAATATTATGTCCTAATAAATATATTATTATAATCAAATTTTATATTACTATTATTTTTTTATGCTATTATGTTTTTTTTATATATTTTGTTTCCAGTAAAACTGGGGTATTTGTATTCATTAACTTTAATTTATAATAAGGATATTATTTTTATTATTATTTTCTGGCAAGAATATTATTATAAATATATATTTTTTAAATATTATTATCAAAATGGTTACTATTATAATAGTATTTTTTTTAAATTGTTGTTATTATTACTAATATTAGGTCCCAATAAATATATTATTATAAATAATTTTTATATCACAATTATTGTTAATGTTATTATAATGTTTGATATATATATATAGTTTCCCTATAAAACTGGGGTCTTTGTAGTCATTATCATTATTAATAATGAGGATATTATTATTTCCAAGCAAGGATATTATTATTATTATTATTATTATCTGGCAGGGTATTATTATAAATGTATGTATATATATTCAGGTATATATATATAAAATATTATTATCAATGTTGTTACTACTATAATAGTATTTTTTTTTAAATTGTTGTTATTATTACTAATATTATATCCCAATAAATTTATTATTATAATTAATCTTTATATTACTATTATTTTTGATGTTATTATGTTTATATTGATATATTTTGTTTTCCAGTAAAACTGGGGTATTTGTATTCATTAATACTATAATGAGGATATTATTATAAATATATATTATTTTACACTATTATCAATATTGTTGCTATTATAATAGTATTTTTGTTTTAATTGTTATTATTACTAATAATATGTCCCAATAAATATATTATTATTATTAATTTTTTTATTACAATTATTGTTAATATTATTATGTTTGAGATATATATATAGTTTCCCAATAAAATCGGGGTCTTTGTATTAATTAATATTAATTTATAATATTATTATTTCCTATTATATATTATAGGATATACTATAGGATATTATTATTATTATTATTTCCTTGGGAGGATATTATTATTATTTCCCGGGGAGGATATTATTATTATTATTATTTCCCGGGGAGGATATTATTATTATTATTTCCCGGGGGGGATATTATTATTATTATTTCCCGGGGAGGATATTATTATTATTTCCCGGGGGGGATATTATTATTATTATTATTTCCCGGGGAGGATATTATTATTATTATTATTTCCGGGGGGGATATTATTATTATTATTTCCCGGGGAGGATATTATTATTATTTCCCGGGGGGGATATTATTATTATTATTTCCGGGGGGGGGATATTATTATTTCCGGGGGGGGATATTATTATTTCCCAGGGGGATATTATTATTATTATTTCCTGGGGGGGATATTATTATTATTATTTCCCGGGGGGGGGGGATATTATTATTATTATTTCCCGGGGGGATATTATTATTATTATTTCCTGGGGGGATATTATTATTATTATTTCCTGGGGGGGATATTATTATTATTATTATTTCCGGGGGGGGATATTATTATTATTGTTATTTCCGGAGGGGGGATATTATTATTATTTCCGGGGGGGATATTATTATTATTATTATTTCCGGGGGGGGATATTATTATTATTTCCGGGGGGGGATATTATTATTATTTCCGGGGGGGATATTATTATTATTATTATTTCCGGGGGGGATATTATTATTATTATAAATTTATATTTTTCATATTATTATCAGAATTGTATTTTTTATTCTAATATTCTGATTATAATTAGTATTTTCCTATTATTTTTGATGTTTTATATTTTGCCCCCCCCCCCAGGAACGATCTGGGGCCCCTGGCACGGGTGGTGGGGCCACTCCAGGGGTGTGGAGGGCCCCTTTAATAATAGAGATTCTGATGACTTATTCCTATTATTGAAAGGTTATTATGGGATGATTATCATTGATCGGAATTGATACAGTCAGTGGGGCCCCTGTACCAACAATCGGGGCCCCCCAGCGCCCTCTCTGCCAGGGGCCCCACTTCCCCCCCTCCAGCCGTCGCCGCCTTAAGAGCCAGCAGTTGACTGCTCGTCACCGTCCTTGCGGCCCCGCCCCCTCGGGCTGACAGCCAGCGCGCTCAGCCAGTCCCGGGCTCGGCCGCCCCGAGTCCCGCCCCCGCCTCGTCCAATGGGCGGCGCCGCTGGCGCAGGGCACTTCCTGGTTGTCAGTTAAGGTGGCCCCCATGAGGATGGCAGCTGGGCAGAGTTTAAAGGTGGCAGGGAGGGGCCAGTGACGGGGGCTGGGGCAACCTGTGGCAGGTGGGGAGGGGGGGAGGGGCAGGCAGGTGGGATCCAGGAAGTGTCAGGGTGCTGCTGCTGGGTGTAGCTGTATCCAGGGGGACAGGTGAGGGTGCTGGGAGGGGACAGGACAGGTGTGACAGGAGGGGAGGGGGAGAGCCAGCGGCTTCCTGCAGCCCAGAGCCCACCCAGACCGCAGGAGGAAGAGACGAGGGCGGCTGCAGAGGACGAGGGGACGCAGGCTGACCCCCCCCTCCCAGGATCGGCCTCCGCTGACACCGCCAACACTGGCACCCCCACCACAGGTGAGAGAACCCCCCCTACCTGAGGGATCCCCCCCACCGTGTGTCGTCCTCTGCCTGAGTGACACCAACCGCCCCTCACCAGGGTGACACCAACCGCCCCTCACCAGGGTGACACCAATTCCCCCCCCCCCCCGCCTGGGTGACACCAAACCCCCCCCCCCCACAAGGGTGACACCAACCCCCAGCGGTGTCGTCTCCTCCGTCTGTCTCTGGGTAGACCCCCCCCCTCCCCCGTGCTGGGCACGGACCCCTCTGCTTGTCATCTGTGTGCCCGTCTATTGCATCGCCCTCCCAGCTCAGCACACAGGGCCCCCACCATTCCCAGGGGCCCACAGCAACCCTTCCGTCTCCGTACTCGTGTGACCTGACCGGATCCCCCCTCTTGAAGTGTCAGCCCCCCCCCCCAGTACAGACACCCCCCCCCTTACCGTCCCCACCGAGTGTCTACGTCCCTCCGTCTGATCAGCCTGCCTCCCCCTCTGTACCCCCCCACAGCTCAGGGTAGTGACCCCCCTCCTCTGTGCTGAGACCCCCTCAACACCTATGATACACCCCCCCCCAGATCAGACCCCCCCCCAACACCCAGGATGTCCCCTCTAAGATCAGACCCCCCCCAACACCCAGGATGTCCCCTCTAAGATCAGACCCCCCCCAACACCCAGGATGTCCCCTCTAAGATCAGACCCCCCCCCCCAACACCCAGGATGTCCCCTCTAAGATCAGACCCCCCCCCAACACCCAGGATGTCCCCTCTAAGATCAGACCCCCCCAACACCCAGGATGTCCCCTCTAAGATCAGACCCCCCCCCCAACACCCAGGATGTCCCCTCTAAGATCAGACCCCCCCCCCCCAACACCCAGGATGTCCCCTCTGAGATCAGACCTCCCCCCCCAACACCCAGGATGTCCCCTCTAAGATCAGACCCCCCCCCCCCCAACAACCAGGATGTCCCCTCTAAGATCAGACCCCCCCCCCAACAACCAGGATGTCCCCTCTAAGATCAGACCCCCCCCCCCCCAACAACCAGGATGTCCCCTCTGAGATTAGACCCCCCCCCCAACAACCAGGATGTCCCCTCTGAGATTAGACCCCCCCCCCAACAACCAGGATGTCCCCTCTAAGATCAGACCCCCCCCCCCAACACGTATGATACCCCCCCAGATCAGACCCCCCCCCCAACCAGGATGTCCCCTCTAAGATCAGACCCCCCCCCCAACACCCAGGATGTCCCCTCTAAGATCAGACCCCCCCAACACATATGATACCCCCCCAGATCAGACCCCCCCCAACACATATGATACCCCCCAGATAAGACCCCCCCCAACAACCAGGATGTCCCCACTAAGATCAGACCCCCCCAACACATATAATACCCCCCCAGATCAGACCTCCCCCCCCCCCCCAACAACCAGGATGTCCCCTCTAAGATCTGACCCCCCCAACACATGATACCCCCCCAGATCAGACCCCCCCCAACAACCAGGATGTCCCCCCAGATCAGACCCCCCCCAACACCCAGAAATGGGCCCTCTGAGATCAGACCCCCCCCAACACATATGCTCCCCCAGCTCAGACCCCCCCCCTACACCCAGGATGGGCCCTCTGAGATCAGACCCCCCAACTCTACCATCTGTCACCCAGCACAGAGGGTCCTGAAGATGTGTGACCCCCCCCCCCCCGCATTGGCATCAGTGCCAGGTATAACCCCTCCCCCCTCTTCTACACCCTCACTTGCCCCCCCCGATCCCCCCTTAGCTATTTCATTTGGAGGGAATTACTCCTTCTTCTTGCCCCCCCTTATGGCCCTGCCCCCACCCTCACCGGACCCCCACCCTCACCGGACCCCCGCCTAGTTTTATGATTTTGCTGTGCCATATTGCAGACTTTACCCCCGGCCCGCATCCTTATCACCCCCCCCCCCCCCCCCCCCGCCAACGCCTGCCCACCCTCCTACATCTTCCCTGCAGATTGCATTCCCTTCATAGAATTCCTCCAGTGTTGCAGATTGATACATTGTCCAATAACCCCCCCATACACCCCCCCCCCCCCCCCGTCATGTGGAATATTCCTTACATTTCATTTCTTTTTTGTTGTATAAATTGTATTACTTTGTAGTCATCAATACATTTCTTCCTGTGTGACCCCCCCCCCCCCCCCGTGTAACCCCCCCCCCCGTTCCCATCCTGCTCCGGAGTCATTCATACATTCCTAGTTGTAGAATTGCTACATTGTTGCATCTCTGTCTGCAGGAATATCTCTGTAATACAGAATATACATTCCTAGTTGTAGAATTGTTACATTGTTGCGTCTCTCCCTTGTTTTTGTTATTACTATGTAACCAGACAGACATTTTTGTTAGTTTTCTGACATTTGGATCCATTTCTGTTGTCTAATTGTTACATTGTTGCGTCTCTCCCCTATCTGCAGGATGATCTCTGTAATACAGAATATACATTCCTAGTTGTAGAATTGTTACATTGTTGCGTCTCTCCCGATCTCTGTCATACAGAATACTGATACATTCCTAGTTGTCTAATTGTTACATTGTTGCGTCTCTCCCCTGTTTGTAGGACTCTGTAATACAGAATATTGTTACATTGTTGCATCTCTCCCCTGTCTGCAGGACTCTCTCTGTAATACAGAATATTGTTACATTGTTGCGTCTCTCCCGTCTGCAGGACTCTCTCTGTAATACAAAATATTGTTACATTGTTGCGTCTCTCCCGTCTGCAGGACTCTCTCTGTAATACAAAATATTGTTACATTGTTGCGTCTCTCCCGTCTGCAGGACTCTCTCTGTAATACAGAATATTGTTACATTGTTGCGTCTCTCCCGATCTCTGTCATACAGAATACTGATACATTCCTAGTTGTCTAATTGTTACATTGTTGCGTCTCTCCCTTGTCTTTATTATTACTATGTAACCAGCCAGACATTTCTGCTCTTTTTCTGACATTTGGATCCATTTCTGTTGTCTAATTGTTACATTGTTGCGTCTCTCTCTGTCTGCAGGACTCTCTCTGTCATACAGAATATTGATACATTGTTTCTAAACAGGATGTTTGTTACATTTGGATTCATTTCTCTCAAATATTTGTCACCTTTGTGGCTCCAGGCGCTCTACCCCCCCCCCCCCCTTCCCATCCACCTGCCTTTGCCCCAGGAGCTGACACTCGCTCTCGGCTCCTCCCCCTCTGTGAACTTCTGCTTCAATATTCCCCTTTGAAAAAAAAATTTTTTTTCTCTTTTGTATTTCTGCTATTGGTAAAATGAAACAAAAACTTGACGTTCTGCATTGTAGCTCCGCCTCCTCCGGATCGGGTATTGGGTGGTGGGGGGAGGGGAGGGGGGGAGGAAGGGGTTAATGAAGTCTTTACCCCCCCCCCCCCTGTCACCTTTGCCTGGTGGCCCCTCCCTGTGCGGATAAACCTGCGCTAATCCCGGCTTTCCTTGCTGACGGCAGGCTGTTGAGGGGGTCTTTAGCGATGGAGGTCGCGGTGGATTTGCGGAGGAGGACACGGGATCCCACCTCCCGGCGGATCTGGCGCGCGATTATTCGGGGACGGGGGGAGAGCGCCGCCGACTGCCCTCTGCCTGACCCTTTTCGGCCATCTGACGCGCTGGGCTTATGGACGCCGGCGATGGAGACGAGCGAAAGAAATGCGGTTTGGAGGCAGTGCGTTTTTATACGTGATGTCAGAAATGGAGGAAAGATTCTGGTCGTTCGTACCGTGCGTTTCTACCGCAACAAAGATGGCGGACATGCGTTTACACCGTATATACCGTGCATTTACACCGCAACAAAGATGGCGGACAGGCCTTTAGACCATATATACCGTGCGTTTCTACCGCAACAAAGATGGCGGACATGCGTTTACACCATATATACCATGCGTTTACACCGCAACAAAGATGGCGGACAGGCCTTTAGACCATATATACCGTGCGTTTCTACCGCAACAAAGATGGCGGACAGGCCTTTAGACCATATATACCGTGCGTTTCTACCGCAACAAAGATGGCGGACATGCGTTTACACCATATATACCGCGCGTTTACACTGCAACAAAGATGGCGGACAGGCGTTTACACCATATATACTGTGCGTTTACACCACAACAAAGATGGCGGACAGGCGTTTATACCATATATGCCGTGTTATACCATGTAAAGATGGCTGACATATGTTTAGGCCTATAAACGTTGTGCATTATACCACGTCAAAGATGGCCGACGCAAGTTTAGCCCTATAGATGCTGTGCGTTTTACCACGTTAAAGATGGCCGACGCAAGTTTAGCCCTATAGATGCTGTGCGTTTTACCATGTTAAAGATGGCCGACGCAAGTTTATCCCTATAGATTTCTTGCGTTATACCACATTAAAGATGGCCGACACAAGTTTACCCCTATAGATTCCACACGTTCTATCACATTAAAGATGGCCGACTCAAGTATAGTTCTGGAAATGCTGTGCATTTATACCGGGTTAAAGATGGCCGACACAGTTTTGGGTTTATGGATTTCCCATTAAAGATGGCGGACACAGGTTTGGCTTTATTGATGTTGCATTAAAGATGGCCGACACTAGTTTGGCTTTACGGATGGCTCATTAAAGATGGCCGACACAAGTTTGGCTTTACGGATGGCGCATTAAATATGGCCGACACAAGTTTGGCTTTACGAATGGCGCATTAAATATGGCCGACACAGGTTTGGCTTTACGGATGGCGCATTAAAGATGGCCGACAGATGTTTGGGCGGCAGACAGCACACTTTAAACGGCGTTACGTTGTAGATGTCACATGACCATATTAAAGATGGCCGACAGAAGTTTAGCTTCATTAATCCCGTGTGACACGCTGCACTAAAAATGGCCGACTCAAGTTTCACTTTGAAGGTACCGCGCTTATTACCGCATTAAAGATGGCTGTCCGGATGTTTAACCCGCAACAGCTGGCTTTATACAAAGATGGCCGACCTGCAGACGTCGCTCCGCCTCATTAAAGATGGCCAACAGATCTTCGGGCGGCAGGGGGTACACTTTAAAGATGGCCGCCGCGTTTCAGCTGATTTTAAAACTGCATTAGAAATGGCCGCTTGATACGTGTTGCGCTTTATAGGGGGCTCTAGACTCCTAACGGTTGGTGGGAGTTGCAGTTACACGGCGCGGTCTCCTGGTGGAGGTGGTCGCAGCCGGTTTGGCCCGGTGTATACAGTGGCAGTTGCGTGTACACTGCGTTCCAAATGGATGCCTTACATTGGTCGCACTTTATACGTGGTCGATGGCAATTTCTAGACTCCTAATGGTTGGTGGGAGTTGCGGGTACACGGCACGGTTTTCAGGAGCCGACGTGGTCACAGCTGGTTTGGCGCCGTGTATACAGTGGCAGTTACGTGTACACCGTGTTATAAATGGACGCCTTACATTGGTTGCACGTTATACGTGGTCGATGGCACAGTTTCTAGGCTCCTAATGGGGTGTGTGGGAGTTGCGGGTACACGGCACGGTCACAGCCGGTTTGGCGCTGTGTATACAGTGGCAGTTACGTGTACACCGCTTTACAAATGGATGCCTTACATTGGTCACACTTTTTATAAGGAACAATGGCAGTTTCTAGACTCCTAATGGGGGGGGGGTGCAGGAGTTGCGGGTACACGGCACGGTCTCCAGCAGCCGGTTTGGCGCCGTGTATACAGTGGCAGTTACGTGTACACTGCGTTACAAATGGACGCCTTGCATTGGTCGCACTTTATACGTAGTCGATGGCAGTTTCTAGACTTCTGATGGGGGGGGGGTGCGGGAGTTGCGGGTACACGGCACGGTCTCCGGGCAGAGATGGTCACAGCCGGTTTGGCGCGGTGCCGTGGCAGGTGCGTGTACACCGCATTATAAATGGACGCCTTACATTGGTCGCACTTTATACGTGGTCGATGGCAATTTGTAGACTCCTAATGGGGGGGGGGAGTTGCGGGTACACGGCACGGTCTCCGAGCGGAGATGGTCGCAGCCGGTTTGGCGCCGTGTATACAGTGGCAGTTACGTGTACACCGCGTTACAAATGGACGCCTTGCATTGGTTGCACTTTATACGTGGTTGATGGCAGTTTCTAGACTCCTGATGGGGGGGGGGGAGAGGTGCGGGAGTTGCGGGTACACGGCGCGGTCTCCGGGCGGAGGTGGTCACAGCCGGTTTGGCGGGCTGTATTGACGTCTACACAGGCGGCGTGGCGGCGGGTATGTGTACACAGCCCGGAGGTCCTGACACCCTCCAGCACACAGATAAGGAAGTCCTTTAACTGACAGACCTCTTAAAGGCGCAACCCCCCCCCCCCCCCGCCCAGCCGTCTGCAGAGCACGCTGACAGTGGAGTCAGGTCTGACCGGACCCTCTGGATTTCCCCCCCTCCTCCCCCCTCCTTCCCCCAACCCCCCACCTCAGGTGCCGCTGGGGGCTCGGCCCAGGTTGGTGGAAGGGTGCTGTGTGTTTTGGGAGGGGTCTGTGTGTCAGATAATGAGCTGTAATTACAGGGGTGGGAACGACTTATTTACCATTTCCTCAAACAGGACGGGTGACACTCGCCGCCGCCGCCGCTGTGCGTGCTGACTCACCGCCGTGCGTGCGGGCCGCTCTGTCCCCGCATCTCGTACAATTTCTCTGTCCTTGTATGTGCCAGCAATTCAAATCCCGTCACCACATTTTTTTTTTTTTTTTTTTTTTTTTTAAATTTAATAAGTCATCCAGGATGCTGGAAAATATCCGTCAGCCATGTCTGGGACTTCCCTGTACGGTGGCCGCCTTCAAATCCAAACTGAGTGCTAGCTCCTGGGTCATACAATGTATACAAATATCACTTTTCCAGGATGTATATAATGGGGGCCCCCCATCGTTCCCCCCCCCCCCTCCCCCTCCTTCCCGGGGCCACAGTGCTAGGAGCCGCCGAGGATCTTCGTGTCTTCCTGGCCGGTAACCAGATCTTTCCCTTGCAGGGGGGGGGGGGGGGCGGTCTTGTTGGCCGCCATCACATCCAAATGGAGTGCTAGCTCCTGGGTCATACAATGTATAAAAATATCACGTTCCAGGATGTATATAACGGGGCCCCCCCCTTCCCGGGGCCACAGTGCTAGGGGCCACCGAGGATCTTCGTGTCTTCCTGGCCGGTAACCAGATCTTTCCCTTGCGGGGGGGGGGGGGCGGTCTTGTCGGCCGCCATGACATCCAAATGGAGTGCTAGCTCCTGGGTCATACAATGTATAAAAACATCACTTTCCAGGATGTATATAATGGGGCCCCCCCCCTTCCCGGGGCCACAGTGTGAGGGGCCGCCGAGGATCTTCGTGTCTTCCTGGCCGGTAACCAGATCTTTCCCTTGCGGGGGGGGGCGGTCTTCTTGGCCGCCATGACATCCAAATGGAGTGCTAGCTCCTGGGTCATACAATGTATAAAAACATCACGTTCCAGGATGTATATAACTGGGCCCCCCCCCTTCCCGGGGCCACAGTGTGAGGAGCCGCCGAGGATCTTCGTGTCTTCCTGGCCGGTAACCAGATCTTTCCCTTGCGGGGGCCGTCCCCGGCTGCTTTGCATGTTCCTGCGGTGGCGGGTGGTGACACCGCGGACTGGATCTGGCAGATTCCAGGTGATTGCGTCTTCAGGTTTCCTCATCCCGGCGTGTTCTTTTTTTTTTCGGCGGATTAGGGCCAAGGCGTGTGCCGTGTTAATGGGGCGATAATCGGCGTGTTTGGCGGTGATGACACAGCGAGAGAATTACACGAGCAACCCGAACTGTCAGACGCTTGTCAGCCCTCTCTGGGGGGAGGGGGGGCTGTAATGGGGTGCTCAGCGGTCCCTGTGGGCTGTGATTGGTCATTCGGGGGACCCGGGGGGGGGGGCTGCGATTGTACGTTCGGGTGGCCCCGCTTCTCTGTAGTGTAGTCCGTTTCCTAGAGTGACCTTATGAGGGGCCCCGGGCCCTCCGTGGTAGATGTATGTGTATGACCGCATTGCAATAGGTAGAACAATTACGGGAATATTTGGGGCCCTTGCCGTGCCCCTTGCAGTCCCCTTTAATAGTTGCTGTGTGACTCCGGGCCCCTGTGGCTCTGTGCTGGCCTCCTGAGTCCTGTTGAGTCTTGTTTGTTGCATTCTCTGAGAATTCGGGGGACGGGGATCCCAAGGATCGGCATGACTCTGGTCATGTGACTTTGATGGGGTGAGAGCCGGGTCTCCTCTGATTGCCCCTTGCAGCCCCCTAAAAAGCTGCTGTGTGACTCCGGTCCCGGGCCCCCGTGGCTCTGTGCTGGCCTCCTATGGCGTTGGTTTGGCACTGATCCCACTCCCTGTCTGTGGGCCCCATGACTGGAACCCCCCCTCCCCCGGGGGGCCCCGACTGTGCTGTAAATGCCCCTCCCACACCTGCCAGCCCTGTCCGTATACACCTGCGGGGTCTCCGAGTTCATAGGGCAGGATAAACGTCACCGGCAGGGGCGGACTGACCATTCTGGTGCTCAGGCACTGCCTGAGGGCCCGGGGTCAGTAGGGGGCCCCATGAGATGCCCCCGGTACCTTTCATAGGCTTTCTTGGGTGTGGTTTGAGTGTGGGCATGCACACAGGGGCCCCATGATCCCCTATTGCCTAGGGGCCCCATGAGTTGTCAGTCCAACCCTGGTCACCGGTAACCGACGTGACGGCGGGGGGGCGCGCACTTTGAGGTCTGCGGGGGGGAGGGGCCCCTCATAGCGCATTCCTTGTAGGGTGCCCAATGGGCGGGTTCAGCGGGGGTTGGTTGCTCGTGAGTCGAGCTGCATTATTTGTCACGGCTAGATGTGGCCATTTCTCCCCTTCCACTGACGAGGCTGGGGGCCCTTTGGCGGTCTGAGCTGATGTGGCCCCAGAATCGTGGTACGTCCCCGCATTTATAGTCCTGCTGAGTCTTGTTTTTTTGCATTCCCAGAGAATTCGGGGGACGGGGATCCCAAGGATCGGTATGACTCGGGTCATGTGACTTTGATGGGGTCTCCACTGTGCCATCTGATAATTGGTGTGTGGGGGTCCCCCCCCTCCCCCGATAGAGAGATGTTGGCCCTAGGGTTTTACTCTGAGCCCCAGCGCGTTGCGTCCCCCAGATTCCTTTCCGTGTTGTTGTGAATTTCTATATTTAGGAATGGGTGAGGACGTCTGATGGGTTTTCATTGCCATCCAATAGGATGCTGGTGTGGAGATTCCCAATCAGCGAATCAGTCATTGTTATGACCGGAAGTGATGGGAAATCCAAAATGTTACATTGTAAGCAAAACAGGAAGTGAGGAGAAATCTAATGGGGGGGACATCGTCTGGTGACAACTGTCACTTTGTGTTGTATCTCCACAACAGGAAGTGAGGGGAAATCTAATGGAGACCTCTTCTGGTGACAGCTGTCACTTCCTGTTGTATCTCCAGAACAGGAAGTGAGGGGAAACCTAATGGGGGCCTCTTCTGGTGACAGCTGTCACTTCCTGTTGTATCTCAAGAACAGGAAGTGAGGGGAAATCTAATGAGGGCGAACTCCTTCTTGTGACAGCTGTCACTTCCTGTTGTATCTCCAGAACAGGAAGTGAGGAGAAATCTAATGGAGGAGACCTCTTCTGGTGACAGCTGTCACTTTGTGTTGTATCTCCAGAACAGGAAGTGAAGGGAAATCTAATGGGGGTAAACTCCTTCTGGTGACAGCTGTCACTTCCTGTTGTATCCCGAAAACAGGAAGTGAGGGGAAATCTAATGGGGGCGAACTCCTTCTGGTGACAGCTGTCACTCCTTGCTGTATCTCCAGAACAGGAAGTGAGGGGAAATCTAACGGAGGAGGCCTCTTCTGGTGATAGCTGTCACTTCCTGTTGTATTTCCAGAACAGGAAGTAAGGAGAAACCTAATGGAGGAGGCCTCTTCTGGTGACAGCTGTCACTTCCTGTTGTATTTCCAGAACAGGAAGTGAGGGGAAACCTAATGGAGGAGGCCTCTTCTGGTGACAGCTGTCACTTCCTGTTGTATTTCCAGAACAGGAAGTAAGGGGAAACCTAATGGAGGAGGCCTCTTCTGGTGACAGCTGTCACTTCCTGTTGTATTTCCAGAACAGGAAGTGAGGGGAAACCTAATGGAGGAGGCCTCTTCTGGTGACAACTGTCACTTCCTGTTGTATTTCCTGTTTGTTGAGATGAGTTGTAGTAGATCGGTACATATGGGACGGGGCGATGTGGGTGTGGTCTTGTCTGATCGATTATTCTGGTTTGGGACGAGTTGTAGATCGGTACATATGGGACGGGGCGATGTGGGTGTGGTCTTGTCTGATCGATTATTCTGGTTTGAGACGAGTTGTAGATCGGTACATATGGGACGGGGCGATGTGGGTGTGGTCTTGTCTGATCGATTATTCTGGTTTGAGACGAGTTGTAGATCGGTACATATGGGACGGGGCGATGTGGGTGTGGTCTTGTCCGATCGATTATTTCGTTTTGATCCAATCAGAAGGTTCCTGGCGCAATTGAACAAAAAACAATTTGCATGGAACTGAACGATCAGATTAGAACATTGGCAGGAACAGGAAGTCTACCATCAGATTGTGACTTGTGTGGGCACCTCGAATGGAAAGTTGAGGACATTTTGGGGTGAAATAGTAAAAAAAACCCCACAGTTTTACCTTCACACTCGATCAGCCGACTTTTTTTTTCCATTTACTTTATTTTGATCGTTTTTCATTCGAAAAGCAGCGAACGTGTAGATCGGTGTGGACCCGCAGTCAGGGCAAAGAGGGGCCTCCATGGAAATCCGACCAGGAGGAGGCCATATCTAGATGGAAAGTTACACAGCTGACATCAGACATCTGGGCTGAGGCCTCAAGGACGGAGGGGTGTCCATCTCCATGACGATCGATAACGTTGCGTGGAACAGCCTTTCTCTGCCTTTTTACTCCAGAGAAACCCTTGAAATCATTTTAGATGTTGGAAAATCCTCGCTAGAACAAATTCATTGGGGGGCCAGTGGGGTAAAATGTCCCCCCTTAGGGACAGCTATGAAGGTCAGTGATGTCGTGCTGCTGGCTCTGCCAAATGACGTTGGTCTTGGAACTATGTAGGTATCGTCAGATGGGAGATGGGATAATCAGGTGGGAGGTCCATCAGCCACAGCCTCTACTCGAGGAACTATGTAGATATCGTCAGATGGGAGGTCCATCAACCTCTGCTTAAGGAACTATGAAGGCATCATTGGCTGGGAGGTCCATCCGCTACTACCCAAGTGACTATGTAGGCATCATCGGGTGGGAGGTCCATCAGCCACAGCCTCTACTCGAGGAACTATGTAGGCATCATCAGGTGGGAGGTCCATCAACCACAGCCTCTACTCAAGGAACTATGTAGGCATCATTGGGGTGGGAGGTCCATCAGCCACAGCCTCTACTCAAGGAACTATGTAGGCATCATTGGGGTGGGAGGTCCATCAGCCACAGCCTCTACTCTAGGAACTATGTAGGCATCATTGGCTGGGAGGTCCATCCGCTACTACCCAAGTGACTATGTAGGCATCATCAGGTGGGAGGTCCATCAGCCACAGCCTCTACTCAAGGAACTATGTAGGCATCATCAGGTGGGAGGTCCATCAGCCACAGCCTCTACTCAAGGAACTATGTAGGCATCATTGGAGTGGGAGGTCCATCAGCCACAGCCTCTACTCGAGGAACTATGTAGGCATCATTGGCTGGGAGGTCCATCAGCTACTACCCAAGTGACTATGTAGGCATCATCAGGTGGGAGGTCCATCAACCACAGCCTCTACTCAAGGAACTATGTAGGCATCATTGGGGTGGGAGGTCCATCAGCCACAGCCTCTACTCAAGGAACTATGTAGGCATCATTGGGGTGGGAGGTCCATCAGACACAGCCTCTACTCTAGGAACTATGTAGGCATCATTGGCTGGGAGGTCCATCAGCTACAGCCTCTACCCAAGTGACTATGTAGGCATCATCAGGTGGGAGGTCCATCAGCCACAGCCTCTACTCAAGGAACTATGTAGGCATCATCAGGTGGGAGGTCCATCAGCCACAGCCTCTACTCAAGGAACTATGTAGGCATCATCAGGTGGGAGGTCCATCAGCCACAGCCTCTACTCAAGGAACTGTGTAGGCATCATTGGATGGAAGGTCCATCAGCAACTACCCAAGGAACTATGTAGGCATCAACAGGTGGGAGGTCCATCAGCCTTCAGCCACAGACTCTATTCAAGAAACTGTGTAGCCATCATCAGGTGGGAGAGCCATCATCAGGTGGGAGGTCCATCAGACACAGCCTCTACTCAACAAACTATGTAGGCATCATTGGATGGAAGGTCCATCAGCAACAACCTCTACTCAAGGAACTATGTAGGCGTCATTGGCTAGGAGGTCCATCAGCTACTACCCAAGGAACTATGTAGGCATCATCGGGTGGGAGGTCCATCAGCCTTCAGCCACAGCCGCTATTCAAGAAACTGTGTAGCCATCATCAGGTGGGAAGTCCATCAGGCACAACTCAAGGAACCACTAGAAACCTCTGGAAGAACTCTGGTTGAGAATGGCTGGACAAAAATGAACATCGTGAGGAGTTCCAGCAGTATAAATCAGGCTGGGGACAAGATGTTAGACTCATGGGGAGTGGTTACTGTGAAAACAGAAGGTTGTGCAATTGTAGGCTATTAGTAGCTTCACGTGTAGATCCAGGATAAGGGAACAAGAGGTGAGAAAGAAAGAAGAAAAGGTCAGCAGAGGACGAGGATGAAGGTGGGTTGTTAGTAGAGGTGTAGGAAGAAGGTGCCCCATTGTTTCCTTCATAGAAGGTGGGGGATTCCAAACCGTGCATTAGACAGTGGGTCCATAGGGAACTTCTCCTTTGATTATGGCAAGGTGTCGAGAGGTGGAGGCAGTCCAGTGGTGATTTGGATTGAGCACCAAATATCTGCCACGGTGTAGAAGTAGGCTGCATGGTAGGAGGAGCGGGGTTTAAAGTGTCTGAAGATTCTCATTTATCTAGGTCATGGTATAGCTAGCAGTAGGTCACATCCACCTGGACTTGTTCTGTAATGTTGAAGACGTTTTGTAGCTTCTCCAAGTCACTTCTGGAGAAGCTAAAGAACATCTTCCACATTTGAGAACAAGTCCAGATGAATGGGACTTCCTACTACTAGATAAGGTGAGATCCTTGTGTTTGGTCATTCTATCTTGATGGAAGATGCGGAGGTGGTTGGTTGGAAATCTAGAAGGCCCAAACCTTATTTCAGGTTAGACGGTGCCTTTCACACACTCCTACAGTCCGATAGGTGCGTGAAATTGTATTTCCAGTGACACGGTAGACAATTGTGTTCTTCCAACCTTTGTAACAGTTTTTGGTGAAGACCCTTTTCTGTTCCACCATGACTGTTCTCCTGTGTACAAAGCCAGCTCCATAAAGACATGGATGACCAGTTTGTTGTGGAGGAACTCTAGTGTCCTGCACAAAGCTCTGACCTCAACCGTATGTTTGGAAGACATTTGGTACAAGGTCTTTTTATCCAACATCAGTAAATGCTCTTAACCCTATGGAACACCTTTTGGAAGAGGTCTTCTCATCCCAAAGGTGTTTGAGGTCCTGGAGGAACACGAGTGTCCTGTACAAAGCCCTGACTTCAACCTTATGGAACACCTTTTGGGAAGAGGTCTTCTCATCCCAAAGGTGTTCAGTAGGTTTGAGGTCCTGGAGGAACATGAGTGTCCTGTACAAAGCCCTGACTTCAACCTTATGGAATACCTTTGGGAAGAGGTCTTCTCATCCCAAAGGTGTTCAGTAGGTTTGAGGTCCTGGAGGAACATGAGTGTCCTGTACAAAGCCCTGACTTCAACCCTATGGAACACCTTTTGGGAAGAGATCTTCTCATCCTAAAGGTGTTTGAGGTCCTGGAGGAACATGAGTGTCCTGTACAAAGCCCTGATTCAACCCGATGAAACACCTTTGGGAAGAGTCTTCTCATCCCAAAGGTATTCAGTAAGTTTGAGGTCCTGGAGGAACACGAGTGTCCTGTAGAAAGCCCTGACTTCAACCCTATTGAACATTTTTGGGAAGAGGTCTTCTCATCCCAAAGGTTTTTGAGGTCCTGGAGGAACATGAGTGTCCTGTACAAAGCCCTGACCTCAACCCTATTGAACATCTTTGGGAGGTCTGGAATACTGATTGAGATACCAGGTCTTCTTTTGGTGCCCAACATGGGAGCCAAGTCTTCTTATCCAACATCAGTACCTGACCTCCCGAATGGACAAATATTCCAAAGGATGCCCTCCAAAATCTTGTGAAATGTCTTCCCAGAAGTGCAGGATGTTATGTCCACAAAGGGGGGGACTCCATAATAAAGGCCATGATTCTGGAATGGGATGTCCAACAAGCTCGGTGTACACCAGGTGTGATGGTCAGAAGTTCACAGATTGTATATTTTCCTTCACGTTGGGAAGTCGTTTTCCGTAGTCAGGTGAGAAGGAAGGATCCTGCATGTGACCAGAACACGTCGGCATTGATTGGTGCATCGTGTACTGGCAGGCAGCGATGATCACTGTTGTAGCTGGTCTGGAATCTCTTGCTCGGTTTTCATCTCCCTGGCCGGACAGATGTGGCAGGTTGATGCCCCGTGGGGCCCCCAGGTATCTTGCAGGTGTCGTAGTGGGGGAGTGAGATGATGAAATGGATGAGAAATCTTTGAACAGGGAGCTGCTCTCATCATACAAGGGCCTGGGGACCTCCAGCTGCCGCAAGTGTGCAATACGTACAAGTGTTGCATGAGGGCTCCGAGTCTCCCCAGGGGCCCCTGGCGTTTCTTCTTGCGCTGTCAGATTCCCACTCCATAACCAACGCAAGCCACCCGGTTACCACGTCAGCTGCTTCCTGCAATATTGCAAATGAGTTGTTATGCGTCCGATCCCGTGAATGCGAAGAATAATTCTGCAGGGAATACATCCAATTCATGCCAAACCGATCGTTTCGTTATGGGCGGGGCTTGGTAGGCCGAGGCACCTGTTGGCGTATAGCCATTCCAGACGTCTGGGACGAGGGCTCTGCAATCGGAGTGTCCAGCGGCCTGGATGAGGACCCCCTACAAAACGGTTGGGTGGGTGGAGATGGCGATTTCGGTACGGAGACCCGGTCCCCAGAGCCCCTTAGAGATGTGTCCGCCCAAAATTGGGATATCCATCGAACATCAGAAGGACTTTTTTTTATTGAGAATTTGAAACGGCGAGCGCACCGAACCGCCCTCGTTCTCCGAGCCACAATGGCTTCCAGAGTAAGGTTCGTTTCAAAATGGCGGATAGTACACGGTGCTCCTGGAGCAATCGATCGGTCCCCAGTAGCCAATAGTAAGGACAGGAGCTGTAATGGTAGAGGCTCATGCAGTATAATCCCAGTCTCCAACAATCTCCTCCAGCAGATCTCCAGTCTCCAACCACGCTTGGATCATGTCCATATTCTCTGTCCCCTGCAGCAGATCTCCAGTCTCCAGCCCTTCCTTGTAGCATAAACCTCAGTCTCTGTCTCCCGCAGTGTGTTTTTGGTCTCCAACCACACTTGGATCACGCCCCCAGTTTCCATCTCCTGCAGCCTTCAACCACACTTTGGATCACCCCCCCAGTCTCTATTTCTTGCAGCCTTCAACACACTTGGGTATTGTCTCCATTCTAAGTCCCCAGCAGCATATCTCCTCTCTCCAACCACACTTGGATCATACCACCAGTCTTCTATCCTGCAGCAGATCTCCAGTCTCCAGCCCTTCCTTGCAGCATAACCTCAGTCTCTGTCTCCCGCAGTGTGTTTTTGGTCTCCAACCGCACTTGGATCACCCCCCCAGTTTCCATCTCCTGTAGCCTTCAACCACACTTGGATCACGACCCCAGTCTCTATTTCTTGCAGCTTTCAATCACACTTGGGTATTGTCTCCATTCTAAGTCTCCAGCAGCATATCTCCTCACTCCAACCACACTTGGATCATGTCCCCAATCCCTGCCCTCTGCAGCATATCTCCACTCTCCAACCACACTTGGATCATGTCCCCAATCCCTGCCCTCTGCAGCATATCTCCACTCTCCAACCACACTTGGATCATGTCCCCAATCCCTGCCCTCTGCAGCATATCTCCACTCTCCAACCCCCCCCCCCCCCCCATCTCCAACCACACTTGGATCACGCCCCCAGTCTCTTTCTTGCAGCTTTCAATCACACTTGGGTATTGTCTCCATATTGTCTCCATTCTAAGACCCCAGCAGCATATCTCCATTCTCCAACCAAATGTGGATCATGTACCTAGTCTTGTATCCTGCAGCTTATCTTCAGACTCCAACCCCCCCCCCCCCACCGGCTCCAACCACACTTGGATCATGCCCCCAGTTCCCATCTCCTGCAGCCTTCAACCACACTTGGATCACGCCCATAGTCTCCATCTTCTGCAGCCTTCAGCCACACTTGGATCACGCCCATAGTCTCCATCTTCTGCAGCCTTCAACCACACTGGGATCACGCCCATAGTCTCCATCTCTTGCAGCCTTCAACCACACTTGGATCACGCCCCTAGTCTCCATCTTCTGCAGCCTTCAACCACACTTAGGTAATGTCTCCATTCTAAGACCCCATCAGCATATCTCCTCTCTCCAACCTCATGTGGATCATGGCCTTAGTCTTGTATCCTGCAGCATATTTCCAGTCTCTCCAACCCCCCCCCCCCCCCCCCCCAAGTATGCAACCACACTTGGATCATGTCCCCATTTTCCATCTCCTGCAGTCTTCAGCTGCACTTGTACCATGTTCCTATTCTCTCTCCCCTGCAGCAGATCTTCATTCTCCAACCCTCCCTTGCAGCAAATCCTCAGTCTCTTCCTCCTGCAGTGTGTTTTCAGTCTCCACCACACTTAGATCACCCCCCCCCATCTCTATTTTCTGCAGCATATCTTCAGTCTCCAACCACATGTGGATCATGTCCTTAGTCTTGTATCCTGCAGCATAATCCCAGTGTCCAACCCCCCCCCCCCTCCAGCATGTCCCTAGTCTCTGTCTCCTGGAGAGTGTCTTAAGTCTCCAACCACACTTGGATCATGTCCCCAGTTTGTCTCCTGCAGCATATCTCCAGTCTCCATCAACATGTGGATCAGGTCCCCCTTCTCTGTCTCCTGCAGTGTATTTCCAGTCTCCAACCACATTTACAGCATGTCCTCGGTCTCCAAATGTCTCCCACAGCATCATTTCAGTCTCCAACCACATGTGGATTATGTCCCTAGTCTCTTTCTCCTGCAGCTTCCAATCACACAATTTTCTCTCTTCCACGGAATAGTTCCATTTTCCCGCCACACTTTTAGCATGTCCCCAGTCTGTCTCCTGCAGCATATCTCCAGTCTCCATCACATGTGGACCATGATGCCAGTCTGTCTCCTGCAGTGTATTTCTAGTCTTCACCCACATTTACAGCATGTCCTCAGTCTCCAAATGTCTCCTGCAGCATAATTTCAGTCTCTAGCCACATGTGGATCATGTCCCCCCGTCTATGTCTCCTGCAGTGTATTTCCAGTCTCCCATCCATGTCCTCAGTCTCCTGCAGCATCATTTCAGTCTCCAACCACATTTGGATCATGTCCCCCGTCTGTGTCTTCTGCAGCATATCTCCAGTCTCCAACTATACTTGTATCATGTCCCCAGTCTGTCTCCTGCAGCATATCTCCAGTCTCCATCCACATGTGGATCATGTCCCCCCTCTCTGCCTCCTGCAGCATATTTCCAGTCTCCATCCACATGTGGATCATGTCCCCCGTCTCTGCCTCCTGCAGCATATCTCCAGTCTCCATCCACATGTGGATCATGTCCCCAGTCTGTCTCCTGCAGCATATTTCCAGTCTCCATCCACATGTGGATCATGTCCCCAGTCTGTCTCCTGCAGCATATCTCCAGTCTCCATCCACATGTGGATCATGTCCCCCGTGTCTGTCTCCTGCAGCATATCTCCATTCTCCATCCACATGTGGATCATGTCCCTGTCTCTCCTGCAGCATATCTCCAGTCTCCATCCACATGTGGATCATGTCCCCAGTCTGTCTCCTGCAGCATATCTCCAGTCTCCATCCACATGTGGATCATGTCCCCAGTCTGTCTCCTGCAGCATATCTCCAGTCTCCAACTACACTTCTAGCATGTCCTCAGTCTCTAAATGTCTCCTGCAGCATCATTTCAGTCTCATCCACACTTGGAATATGTCCCCAACATAGTATGTCCTCTGTCTCTTCATCTTTGGTAGGACTGAATATTTTGATTCTGTTGTGGGGGGCTGCGGTTGGGGGGTCCCCTATATCACCTACACTGACCACCACTGGTTCCTCACCATGCCTCACATTATTAGAAGGTGTCATTGAAGCCGCTATCCCCCCCCCTCTGATGACATCACCGCTGTAAATGAGTTTATTCTGTCCCGGTGAGGGTGTTCCCGGATTACGCCCAGACAGGATTCAGGTCCGCGGAATAAGGTCAGGTGATGACGTGCCGCAGTCCTTCCAGTCAGACTTCATTCCCGGGGACGTCTCATACGGCGAGCGCCTTATTATCTCCCGTGACTCTCGCTTGACCCAAGAGCTTATAATCTTCTCTTCCCCCGATCCCCTCTGATGCTCCTTCTCCTCCCGTTTGAAGAAACTGGTACGCCCTCGCTCCTCCTGCATGTTTCATGAGCTTCCTGCATTAACGCTGTATCATTTGTAGATAAAATATTTATCGAGCCTCGGAGTTCTCTTCCAAATCTGTGCGGGGACCATTGGAGCCTTGCCTCGCGCCGGGCCATCGTCTGGTTACCACCACAGCGAGAGACGGGAAGACCAACCGCCTCGTAGAACCAGTTCCAAAAAACTTACTACGATGAGAGAGTCGGCCATATTGAAGGCACCTTTACTCCTCGCAATAAGTGGGCTGTCCCGTCTAAGGTTGGCACGTTCTAAAGTTCTGACTCTTCTTCAGATGCCTTCAGCATCTTCCAGGCTTCCTAATCGGAGTGCCCCCTTATTCATTTTATAAGGGGTCCCCTAGGACCTAAGCATTTGTTTCAAGGTTCCTCTAGGGCAGGGGTCTCCAAGCTTTCCAAACAAAGGGCCAGTTTACTGTCCTTCAGTCTTCTGGGGGGCTGGTATGTGGCCAGTGGGGGTAGACAGTGTCCTGGCATCAGTTAGAATAAACTTTTTCTCTGGGTTGGTGGTCAGTAGGAGGAGGAATAGTGCCCCATCATTGGTGTCAGTGGGAGGAATCGTGCCCCATCATTGGTGGTCAGTAGGAGGAGGAATAGTGCCCCATCGTTGGTGTCAGTGGGAGGAATACGGTTGGCTCCACATTGGCACGTTCTAAAGTTCTGACTCTTCTTCAGATGCCTTCAGCATCTTCCAGGCTTCCTAATCGGAGTGCCCCCTAATTCATGTTATAAGGGGTCCCCTGGAACCTAAGTACTTATTATTGTGTCTTCATATGAAACGTTGTGGATGGTTTGGTGAGGGGTTAGACCAGCCATTCTCAACCAGGGTTCCACAAATCAAGGAGCCCCTAGCAACCTCTGGAGGAACCCTAGGCTAATTGACCTCCTACTGGAAGGTGCACGGGTATCTCTGAGGTCAACACCACTTAGCAGAGCCAGCTACAGGCCACCGGTGACCTTTTTTGGCTGCCTGTGACCTGGCATTCTGATCTCCACCGTAAAGGGGTGTCTTTCCCACTCACTACAGGGAATTCATTTTATAAGGGGTCCCCTGGGACCTAAGCATTTGTTTCAAGGTTCCTCTAGGGCAGGGGTCTCCAAGCTTTCCAAACAAAGGGCCAGTTTACTGTCCTTCAGTCTTCTGGGGTCCTGGTATGTGGCCAGTGGGGGTAGACTGTGTCCTGGCATCAGTTAGAATAAACTTTTTCTCTGGGTTGGTGGTCAGTAGGAGGAGGAATAGTGCCCCATCATTGGTGTCAGTGGGAGGAATAGTGCCCCATCATTGGTGTCAGTGGGAGGAATAGTGCCCCATCATTGGTGTCAGTGGGAGGAATAGTGCCCCATCATTGGTGTCAGTGGGGGGAATAGTGCCCCATCATTGGTGTCAGTGGGAGGAATAGTGCCTCATCATTGGTGTCAGTGGGATGAATAGTGCCCCATCATTGGTGTCAGTGGCAGGAATAGTGCCCCATCATTGGTGTCAGTGGCAGGAATAGTGCCCCATCATTGGTGTCAGTGGGAGGAATAGTGCCCCATCATTGGTGTCAGTGGGAGGAATAGTGCCCCATCATTGGTGTCAGTGGGAGGAATAGTGCCCCATCATTGGTGTCAGTGGCAGGAATAGTGCCCCATCATTGGTGTCAGTGGGAGGAATAGTGCCCCAAGGGCCAGATAAAAGCCATCAAAGGGCCGCAGTTTGCTCCCGCGGTGCCTGTTGGGCTGTCGATGTGCCTGTAGGGCAGTCTGCACACCCGCGGTGCGCCCCCATTGGCTCTTGGGGTATTATTTTGGATGAGATCTCTCACGTGAAGGCGGTACGCAGCCTATGAGTTGGCATTCGGTGACACAGATATGGACAGGGTCATGCGTTGCTGCTGCGTAGGATGTTGCGCAATTGTTGCGCTCCGCCAGTTTCGGGGCAGGAATGCGGGAAAGGTGTCCTCAGAGCAGGAAGCGAGGGGTGTGTGCCCACCTGGCCCATCTTGAACGAGGGCGGCCCTGCAGGGATTTTCTGGAGCTCGGGAAAACCAGTCTGGTTAGTGGGTGCGGCCTGAGCCGTAGGTGGAGTACAGCCAGGGATCTGCCACCCAGCATCACCGGAGTAACCCTTTCACTGCTCGGCCCTGCAGAGCGCCCCCCGCCGCCGGCTACGAAGGAGCAGAGCGCCCCCCCCGCCGCCGGCTACGAAGGAGCAGAGCGCCCCCCGCCGCCGGCTACGAAGGAGCAGAGCGCCCCCCGCCGCCGGCTACGAAGGAGCAGAGCGCCCCCCGCCGCCGGCTACGAAGGAGCAGAGCGCCCCCCGCCGCCGGCTACGAAGGAGCAGAGCGCCCCCCGCCGCCGGCTACGAAGGAGCAGAGCGCCCCCCGCCGCCGGCTACGAAGGAGCAGAGCGCCCCCCGCCGCCGGCTACGAAGGAGCCGAGCGCCCCCCGCCGAGTGGCTACGAAGGAGCCGAGCGCCCCCCGCCGCCGGCTACGAAGGAGCCGAGCGCCCCCCGCCGAGTGGCTACGAAGGAGCAGAGCGCCCCCCGCCGCCGGCTACGAAGGAGCCGAGCGCCCCCCGCCGCCGGCTACGAAGGAGCAGAGCGCCCCCCGCCGCCGGCTACGAAAGAGCAGAGCGCCCCCCGCCGAGTGGCTACGAAGGAGCCGAGCGCCCCCCGCCGCACAGCGATTCGTCGTGTGTGTGTGTGGGGGGTATTCCTGTGTTGGGGGTAGTAGTCCTGTGTGTGTGTGGGGGGGGGGTAGTAGTCCTGTGCTGGGGGGGTAGTAGTCCTGTGTGGATCAGCGTCTGGGCGATGGTGGGGGTAGTAGTCCTGTGCGGGGGAGGGGGGTAGTAGTCCTGTGTGGGGGGTAGTAGTCCTGTGTGGGGGGTAGTAGTCCTGTGTGGGGGGTAGTAGTCCTGTGTGGGGGAGGGGGGTAGTAGTCCTGTGTGGGGGAGGGGGGTAGTAGTCCTGTGTGGGGGAGGGGGGGTAGTAGTCCTGTGTGGGGGGGTAGTAGTCCTGTGTGGGGGGGTAGTAGTCCTGTGTGGGGGGTAGTAGTCCTGTGTGGGGGAGGGGGGTAGTAGTCCTGTGTGTGTTGGGGGGTAGTAGTCCTGTGTGTGTTGGGGGGTAGTAGTCCTGTGTGGGGGAGGGGGGTAGTAGTCCTGTGTGTGTTGGGGGGGTAGTAGTCCTGTGTGGGGGGTAGTAGTCCTGTGTGGGGGGTAGTAGTCCTGTGTGGGGGAGGGGGGTAGTAGTCCTGTGTGTGTTGGGGGGTAGTAGTCCTGTGTGTGTTGGGGGGTAGTAGTCCTGTGTGGGGGAGGGGGGTAGTAGTCCTGTGTGTGTTGGGGGGGTAGTAGTCCTGTGTGTGTTGGGGGGTAGTAGTCCTGTGTGTGTTGGGGGGGTAGTAGTCCTGTGTGGGGGAGGGGGGTAGTAGTCCTGTGTGTGTTGGGGGGGTAGTAGTCCTGTGTGGGGGAGGGGGGTAGTAGTCCTGTGTGTTGGGGGGGTAGTAGTCCTGTGTGTGTTGGGGGGGTAGTAGTCCTGTGTGGATCAGCATCTGGGCGGGGGTGGTGACTACACCCTTAGTACACACAGGGGGTCCCAGCAGTGACTGCAGGCTGTGCTCTGTGAAGGGCGGGGGGGGGGGGGGGGGGGGGGGGGGGGTGTCCTTATCTGCCCCGCCCCGCTCACCCTCTTATCTGCCGCCAACTATCTGCCCGGTGCTTGGTGGAGACCTTCTCTGCGAGTGTTTGGTCTCCGGGGCCCTCCCATCCCAACCAGCCAGACATTGCTGGGGCCCCACATTGCTGCGCTGCACCCAGATGGGACGATTATCCCCACTACACAGAGCTCCCTCCCTACACAGAGCTCCCTCCCTACACAGAGCTCCCTCCCTACACAGAGATGTCACTGAGCACCCATTACACAGAGCTCCCTCCCTACACTGAGGTGTCACTGACACCCATTACACAGAGCTCCCTCCCTACACTGAGGTGTCACTGAGCACCCACTACACAGAGCTCCCTCCCTACACTGGGGTGTCACTGAGCACCCATTACACAGAGCTCCCTCCCTACACTGAGGTGTCACTGACACCCATTACACAGAGCTCCCTCTCTACACTGGGGTGTCACTGAGCACCCATTACACAGAGCTCCCTCCCTACACTGAGGTGTCACTGACACCCATTACACAGAGCTCCCTCCCTACACTGAGGTGTCACTGAGCACCCACTACACAGAGCTCCCTCCCTACACTGGGGTGTCACTGAGCACCCATTACACAGAGCTCCCTCCCTACACTGAGGTGTCACTGACACCCATTACACAGAGCTCCCTCTCTACACTGGGGTGTCACTGAGCACCCATTACACAGAGCTCCCTCCCTACACAGAGGTGTCACTGAGCACCCACTACACAGAGCTCCCTCCCTACACTGAGGTGTCACTGAGCACCCACTACACAGAGCTCCCTCCCTACACTGGGGTGTCACTGAGCACCCATTACACAGAGCTCCCTCCCTACACTGAGGTGTCACTGACACCCATTACACGGAGCTTACCCCCTACACTGAAGTGTCACTGAGCACCCATTACACAGAGCTCCCTCTCTACACTGGGGTGTCACTGAGCACCCATTACACAGAGCTCCCTCCCTACACTGAGGTGTCACTGAGCACCCATTACACAGAGCTCCCTCCCTACACTGAGGTGTCACTGAGCATCTACTACACAGAGCTCCCCCCCTACACTGAGGTGTCACTGAGCACCCATTACACAGAGCTCCCTCCCTACACTGAGGTGTCACTGAGCACCCATTACACAGAGCTCCCTCCCTACACTGAGGTGTCACTGAGCATCTACTACACAGAGCTCCCCCCCTACACTGAGGTGTCACTGAGCACCCATTACACAGAGCTCCCTCCCTACACTGGGGTGTCACTGAGCACCCATTACACAGAGCTCCCTCCCTACACTGAAGTGTCACTGAGCACCCATTACACAGAGCTCACCCCCTACACTGAGGTGTCACTGAGCACCCACTACACAGAGCTCCCTCCCTACACTGGGGTGTCACTGAGCACCCATTACACAGAGCTCCCTCCCTACACTGAGGTGTCACTGAGCACCCATTACACAGAGCTCCCTCCCTACACTGAGGTGTCACTGAGCATCTACTACACAGAGCTCCCTCCCTACACTGGGGTGTCACTGAGCACCCATTACACAGAGCTCCCTCCCTACACTGAGGTGTCACTGAGCATCTACTACACAGAGCTCACCCCCTACACTGGGGTGTCACTGAGCACCCATTACACAGAGCTCCCTCCCTACACTGAGGTGTCACTGAGCATCTACTACACAGAGCTCCCTCCCTACACTGAGGTGTCACTGAGCACCCACTACACAGAGCTCCCTCCCTACACTGAGGTGTCACTGAGCACCCATTACACAGAGCTCCCTCCCTACACAGAGGTGTCACTGAGCACCCACTACACAGAGCTCCCCCCCTACACTGAGGTGTCACTGAGCACCCATTACACAGAGCTCCCTCCCTACACTGGGGTGTCACTGAGCACCCATTACACGGAGCTCACCCCCTACACTGAAGTGTCACTGAGCATCTACTACACAGAGCTCCCTCCCTACACTGAAGTGTCACTGAGCACCCATTACACAGAGCTCCCTCCCTACACTGAGGTGTCACTGAGCACCCATTACACAGAGCTCCCTCCCTACACTGAGGTGTCACTGAGCACCCATTACACAGAGCTCCCTCCCTACACTGAGGTGTCACTGAGCACCCATTACACAGAGCTCCCTCCCTACACTGGGGTGTCACTGAGCACCCATTACACAGAGCTCCCTCCCTACACTGAGGTGTCACTGACACCCATTACACGGAGCTTACCCCCTACACTGAAGTGTCACTGAGCACCCATTACACAGAGCTCCCTCTCTACACTGGGGTGTCACTGAGCACCCATTACACAGAGCTCCCTCCCTACACTGAGGTGTCACTGAGCACCCATTACACAGAGCTCCCTCCCTACACTGAGGTGTCACTGAGCATCTACTACACAGAGCTCCCCCCCTACAGTGAGGTGTCACTGAGCACCCATTACACAGAGCTCCCTCCCTACACTGGGGTGTCACTGAGCACCCATTACACAGAGCTCCCTCCCTACACTGAAGTGTCGCTGAGCACCCATTACACAGAGCTCACCCCCTACACTGAGGTGTCACTGAGCACCCACTACACAGAGCTCCCTCCCTACACTGGGGTGTCACTGAGCACCCATTACACAGAGCTCCCTCCCTACACTGAGGTGTCACTGAGCACCCATTACACAGAGCTCCCTCCCTACACTGAGGTGTCACTGAGCATCTACTACACAGAGCTCCCTCCCTACACTGAGGTGTCACTGAGCATCTACTACACAGAGCTCACCCCCTACACTGGGGTGTCACTGAGCACCCATTACACAGAGCTCCCTCCCTACACTGAGGTGTCACTGAGCATCTACTACACAGAGCTCCCTCCCTACACTGAGGTGTCACTGAGCACCCACTACACAGAGCTCCCTCCCTACACTGAGGTGTCACTGAGCACCCATTACACAGAGCTCCCTCCCTACACAGAGGTGTCACTGAGCACCCACTACACAGAGCTCCCCCCCTACACTGAGGTGTCACTGAGCACCCATTACACAGAGCTCCCTCCCTACACTGGGGTGTCACTGAGCACCCATTACACGGAGCTCACCCCCTACACTGAAGTGTCACTGAGCATCTACTACACAGAGCTCCCTCCCTACACTGAGGTGTCACTGAGCACCCATTACACAGAGCTCCCTCCCTACACTGAGGTGTCACTGAGCACCCATTACACAGAGCTCACCCCCTACACTGAGGTGTCACTGAGCATCTACTACACAGAGCTCCCCCCCTACACTGAAGTGTCACTGAGCACCCATTACACAGAGCTCCCCCCCTACACTGAAGTGTCACTGAGCATCTACTACACAGAGCTCCCTCCCTACACTGGGGTGTCACTGAGCACCCATTACACAGAGCTCCCTCCCTACACTGAGGTGTCACTGAGCACCCATTACACAGAGCTCCCTCCCTACACTGAGGTGTCACTGAGCACCCATTACACAGAGCTCCCTCCCTACACTGAGGTGTCACTGAGCACCCATTACACAGAGCTCACCCCCTACACTGAGGTGTCACTGAGCATCTACTACACAGAGCTCCCCCCCTACACTGAAGTGTCACTGAGCACCCATTACACAGAGCTCCCCCCCTACACTGGGGTGTCACTGAGCATCTACTACACAGAGCTCCCTCCCTACACTGGGGTGTCACTGAGCACCCATTACACAGAGCTCCCTCCCTACACTGAGGTGTCACTGAGCACCCATTACACAGAGCTCCCTCCATACACTGAGGTGTCACTGAGCACCCATTACACAGAGCTCCCTCCCTACACTGGGGTGTCACTGAGCACCCATTACACAGAGCTCACCCCCTACACTGAGGTGTCACTGAGCACCCATTACACAGAGCTGACTGTATATTGCAGTGAAGTGTCGCTGAGCAGTGCAGCTGTAGGGTGGTGTCTCACTGTTGTGACATTGTAGTACCCCCCTCCCCGGAGACCCCCCGTGTGGTGTCAGGCTGCAGTTTGTGGTTCACCTCCGCTCAGACTTCTCACTTTGACTCACAACCACCATTGCGACACGGGTTGGGCGCGGGGGGGGGGCTGGGCGCGGGGGGCGGCCCCGGGGGGGGGCCATGTCCTCTGGAGGGGGATATTTCTTCAGCATGTGACTCAGCGGTGGTATCTCACCCACAATCCTCCAGTGTGAGCGGCCTCACCCATCTGCCCTCTTATCACCACCCGTGGTCTGTGCGCCCCCACCCCCAGAGCTGACACTCTAATCACATGACCCCTGTGGTGGCTGGCCGGGTCACATGCCCGAGGGTCGCAGTTCCCCTTTTTATTTCGGAACAAGCTTGCAGTGTCTGGGGGAGGGGGGGGTGTCGGAGGAATCTCGCCCTCCCTGTGCCCCCCCCCCCCCAGGACGTTTCGTCTCCTGCGGGTAAACACGGCTTTCTTGTGGGACTTTGCCAGGGCGGTGGGGGAGGGGGGGGGGCGAGCTGCCAGCATCCTGGTTCTCCGTGCCAACAGGGCGTTGTGTGTGCTCAGTCTACCTGTCCCCCTCACCTTGTCCCGGGGGGGGGGGGGAACGCCTCGTCCTCTGCTGCACCCCCTCCTGCCGCCCCCCCAGCCAGGCACCCAGGTTTTAATATCCTGCTTTGCATTTGTGCTTTTTCCACCCCCCCCCCCCCCAGCTTCTGTTCCTGCAGATGTTTCGAGGTGTGAGGCGGCATGCGGCCCCCCTACTGAGAGATGCAAAATCCAGGACCCCCCCCCCAAAGAAAACGCTCCACAGAGAGCCGCTGACGTGTCACTCCAGAGCGGGGGAGGGGGCGGCTAAAGGGGTGGCATGGCGAGGACTCCAGGCGGAGGTGGTAGGGAGGAGGAATGGAAGGAAGGAGGAGGACGGTGATGGCAGAACCTGCGCCCATCATCATGGGGGGGCCCGGCCTCCCCTCAGTCCTGCACAGGTGTAGCGGCTCCTCCCCCTCAGTCCTGCACAGGTGTACCGGCTCCTCCCCCTCAGTCTTGCACAGGTGTACCGGCTCCTCCCCCTCAGTCCTGCACAGGTGTACCGGCTCCTCCCCCTCAGTCCTGCACAGGTGTACCGGCTCCTCCCCCTCAGTCCTGCACAGGTGTAGCGGCTCCTCCCCCTGCGTCTTGCACAGGTGTAGCGGCTCCTCCCCCTGCGTCTTGCACAGGTGTAGCGGCTCCTCCCCCTGCGTCTTGCACAGGTGTAGCGGCTCCTCCCCCTGCGTCTTGCACAGGTGTAGCGGCTCCTCCCCCTGCGTCTTGCACAGGTGTAGCGGCTCCTCCCCCTGCGTCTTGCACAGGTGTAGCGGCTCCTCCCCCTGCGTCTTGCACAGGTGTAGCGGCTCCTCCCCCTGCGTCTTGCACAGGTGTAGCGGCTCCTCCCCCTGCGTCTTGCACAGGTGTAGCGGCTCCTCCCCCTCAGTCTTGCACAGGTGTACTGGCTCCTCCCCCGGACTGGAATGGCTTCCTTTGTCACCGCACACTGGGAGCTTCTCACAATGTGCATTAGAAGCTGCTGCCAGTCAGAGCTCCGCCCCATTTCTTGGCTGGAGGACGTCCAGCATCATCTAGCGCTTTCCTCCCCAGCCTGACTGACCTTGGCCCACCCCTTTCATTCATTAGAGCCCGCCTCTTTACCTGGCTGGAGGACGTACAACATCATCTAGCCGTTTCCTCTCCATCTTGATTGTTCCTGGCCACACCCCTATCATTCATTAGAGCCCGCCTCCTTTCCTGGATGGAGGACTTCCAGCATCATCCAGCACTTTCCTTCCCAGCCTGATAGTCCCTGGCCCCGCCCCTTTCATTAACAGAACCCCCCCCTCATTTCCTGGTTTGAGGACACCCAGCATCATCTAGCCTTTTCCTCGCCAGCCTGACTGTCCCTGGCCCCACCCCTTTCATCAGTTCTTTCAATCATGGCGGCTCAGCATCACATGCGGGCGTTAAACTAGAGCCTGCCTAGGACCGCCCCTTCCTCCAGACTGACATCCACCCATCAAGGCATTTGGATATTTGCATAACTCCTCCCACTGCTTGCACAAGGGCTGAGGACTCTTGAGAGGAATACTGAGGCTGGGGGCTGTGATGTTTTTAGGAAACTAAGTACAGCCCCCTTGCTGGCCCCTCCCACCAGCCATGATGTGCCTGCATTGCATAGAGAAGTTCAGAGACCCAGTGGTGGCATTACTGGGTATAAAATACCAGATGGACATGGAAAGGTTTCAGGGAAGGGGAAATGTCCGGGGGGGGGGGGGCTGTGCTGAGGGTGCGACAATCCTAGACAGGGCGGCTCTCCTATTACATGTCCATGGTGTGAATTGGGCAGATCCAAGTCTTACCGTCTGTGGTTGGCATTGCACAGTTAGAGCTGACATTGGCCACGTCATCCTACAGGATGGTTCCCATATGTTCGCATTATATGTGTGTGGATTTTTTCGGGGGGGGGGGGGGAGGGGGAGGGGTTCAACACCTTTCTCTACATTAAAAGTGCTGCAGAGTTGAGGGACCTCTTCTGTTGCTCAGCAGAGTTTGGGGTGACCTCTTCTATTAGTCGGCAGAGTTTTGGGTACCTATTCTAAAAATGTGTAGAGTTTTGGGGGACCTCTTCTAATATTTGGCAAAGTTTTGGGGGACCTCTTCTAATATTTGGCAAAGTTTTGGGGGACCTCTTCTAATATTTGGCAAAGTTTTGGGGGACCTCTTTTAGTAGTCAGAGTTTTGGGGTACATCCGTTATTCTGTAGAGCTTTGGGGGACCTCTACTATTCAGCATAGTTTTGAGGGACCTTTTCTTCTTCAGGGTTTGGGGTGACCTCTTCTTCTATTAATCTCTCGTCTCCTCTCAGCCTGCGGAGCGTTGGGCGGCCTGGTCTTCTCTCGGCCGGCGGAGGGTTGGGCGGCCTGGTCTTCTCTCGGCCGGCGAAGCTTTCGGCGGCCTGGTCTTCTCTCGGCCGGCGGAGGATTGGGTGGCCTGGTCTTCTCTCGGCCGGCGAAGCTTTCGGCGGCCTGGTCTTCTCTCGGCCGGCGGAGGGTTGGGCGGCCTGGTCTTCTCTCGGCCGGCGGAGGGTTGGGCGGCCTGGTCTTCTCTCGGCCGGCGGAGGGTTGGGCGGCCTGGTCTTCTCTCGGCCGGCGGAGGGTTGGGCGGCCTGGTCTTCTCTCGGCCGGCGGAGGGTTGGGCGGCCTGGTCTTCTCTCGGCCGGCGGAGGGTTGGGCGGCCTGGTCTTCTCTCGGCCGGCGGAGGGTTGGGCGGCCTGGTCTTCTCTCGGCCGGCGGAGGGTTGGGCGGCCTGGTCTTCTCTCGGCCGGCGGAGGGTTGGGCGGCCTGGTCTTCTCTCGGCCGGCGGAGGGTTGGGCGGCCTGGTCTTCTCTCGGCCGGCGGAGGGTTGGGCGGCCTGGTCTTCTCTCGGCCGGCGGAGGGTTGGGAGGCCTGGTCTTCTCTCGGCCGGCGGAGGGTTGGGCGGCCTGGTCTTCTCTCGGCCGGCGGAGGGTTGGGCGGCCTGGTCTTCTCTCGGCCGGCCTGGTCTTCCCTCGGCCGGCCTGGTCTTCCCTCGGCCGGCCAGGTCTTCCCTCGGCCGGCCTGGTCTTCCCTCGGCCGGCCTGGTCTTCCCTCGGCCGGCCTGGTCTTCCCTCGGCCGGCCGAGGGTTGGGCGGCCTCGTCTTAGTCAGCAGAGTGTTGGGCGACCTTCTTAAAAGATGTCTGCAGATGTCCACAATCTCTCCTCCTTTTGATCTCAGTGTGTTTGTCGGGGTTGGAGGGATTGATGATGTGTCATGGTGAACTCTAGGATGGTGGAGGAGTAGGTGACCCCTTATTGAAGAAATACCCAGATGAATGGTGGTGTCATGGCACTTTGTGGGACAATAGCCGACCATCTCCTGGGCCTCGCAAGGTGTTTGTGGGTGTCTGGTTATTCCGCAGTGTAGACAACATAACTGGTTGTGAGGTTTAGCTGCCGTCACCCACCCTCTCCCTAGGCTATGGGGTGACAGGTGACCCTCAGGGTGTCACACGAGCAGCAGGTCGCTGTATCAGGTTGCGTGCATTGCTCCGGGGGTTGTTACGAGCCCCTAGAAGGGAGCGGCAGGACACTCTGACCAAAGTCCTTTCAACTGCGACCATAAACGCCGCGTCCCGCCCAGTTCAGCTCCTTTGTGCGGTGGGTGAGGGGGAGGGGGGCTCACCTGGGCATAGAGAACCATTTTCCTCCATGCGGCGGCCAGCTGTACGCCCCACAGTGGCCACCCCTATATGTGTCTGACATCGTGCACCCCCTATCCCCTCCCCGCCTTGACTTTGGTAGCGTCCTGGATTCCAACAGCCAATCTGGTGCTTCAGAACTAATGACGTGATTTCGGAATATTGAAAATTAAAGAGAGGTCTGAGAAATATCCGGCAATCTTCAACAAATTCATTAGTGCCCCCTGGATTCCCCCCGTTCATTCTATAAAAGGGTCTTCAGTGCTGCACAGAGACCATCAGGTCTGACATCAGCGCAGGAGGATTCTGGGTAATACTCAGCCCCATAGGACGTCACGTAACATACAGAAATCCTTGAATTGAGCTCTGCTGATTGGAACGAATTGGCCAATTCACAAACACCGCTACTAAAAAATGCTACTAAATGGCCGTATGCGCTATTCCCTGAAGTGATGCAGGATTTTAGAAGTGAAAACTTGTGATATTTTATTGCCGGCACCCGCCTGCGTCCTTAACAACCAGGGAATAGCTGGTTGCTAAGGAACCAGGGCCTGCCGTGTCCCTAAAAAAAAAAAAAAAAAAAAAAAACCCAAAATGATTCATCTGCCCCGTCAGCGAGATTCCCGAAGGGTCTGGCATGGATTGGGGTCCGCTATGGTGGGTTTTTAAATTTTTTTTTAAATGTTTACAGTTTGCTTTCAATAGGGAATTCCACTGACAGCTGATGAGTCGCCGGTTGTTAAGGAAGCAGCAGGTGCCAGCTCCTTAACAACCAGCCATTCACTGGTTCCCTTACATTAGGGGTCAGTGGGAAGAATGTCCCTTACATTGGGGGTCAGTGGGAAGAATGTCCCTTACATTGGGGGTCGGTGGGAAGAATGTCCCTTACATTGGGGGTCAGTGGGAAGAATGTCCCTTACATTGGGGGTCAGGGGGAAGAATGTCCCTTACATTGGGGGTCAGTGGGAAGAATGTCCCTTACATTGGGGGTCAGTGGGAAGAATGTCCCTTACATTGGGGGTCAGTGGGAAGAATGTCCCTTACATTGGGGGTCAGTGGGAGGAATGTCCCTTACATTGGGGGTCAGTGGGAAGAATGTCCCTTACATTGGTGATCAGTGGGAAGAATGTCCCTTACATTGGGGGTCAGTGGGAAGAATGTCCCTTACATTGGGGATCAGTGGGAAGAATGTCCCTTACATTGGGGGTCAGTGGGAAGAATGTCCCTTACATTGGGGGTCAGTGGGAGGAATGTCCCTTACATTGGGGGTCAGTGGGAAGAATGTCCCTTACATTGGGGGGTCAGTGGGAAGAATGTCCCTTACATTGGGGGGTCAGTGGGAAGAATGTCCCTTACATTGGGGGTCAGTGGGAAGAATGTCCCTTACATTGGGGGGTCAGTGGGAAGAATGTCCATTACATTGGGGGTCAGTGGGAAGAATGTTCCTTACATTGGGGGTCAGTGGGAAGAATGTCCCGTACATTGGGGGTCAGTGGAAGAATGTCCCTTACATTGGTGGTCAGTGGGAAGAATGTCCCTTACATTGGGGGGTCAGTGGGAAGAATGTCCCTTACATTGGTGGTCAGTGGGAAGAATGTCCCTTACATTGGGGGGTCAGTGGGAAGAATGTCCCTTACATTGGGGGTCGGTGGGAAGAATGTCCCTTACATTGGGGGTCGGTGGGAAGAATGTCCCTTACATTGGGGGGGTCAGTGGGAAGAATGTCCCTTACATTGGGGGTCAGTGGGAAGAATGTCCCTTACATTGGGGGGGTCAGTGGGAAGAATGTCCCTTACATTGGGGGTCAGTGGGAAGAATGTCCCTTACATTGGGGGTCAGTGGGAAGAATGTCCCTTACATTGGTGGTCAGTGGGAAGAATGTCCCTTACATTGGGGGGTCAGTGGGAAGAATGTCCCTTACATTGGGGGTCAGTGGGAGGAATGTCCCTTACATTGGGGGTCAGTGGGAAGAATGTCCCTTACATTGGGGGGTCAGTGGGAAGAATGTCCCTTACATTGGTGGTCAGTGGGAAGAATGTCCTTACATTGGTGATCAGTGGGAAGAATGTCCCTTACATTGGGGGGTCAGTGGGGAGAATGTCCCTTACATTGGGGGGTCAGTGGGAAGAATGTCCCTTACATTGGGGGTCAGTGGGAAGAACGTCCCTTACATTGGGGGGTCAGTGGGGAGAATGTCCCTTACATTGGGGGGTCAGTGGGAAGAATGTCCCTTACATTGGGGGTCAGTGGGAAGAACGTCCCTTACATTGGTCAAGGACCCCCTAGTAACCTCGTGAAGGACCCTAAGGTTGCACAGACTCCTGGTTGAGAAGACATCCTTGCCGAGTCGTCCTGATTCGGCGCAGGGAACCTGCAGTCCCTGTCATCCTCTGTCCCGGTGCTCCTCTTTGCTGTTCGCCTTGAAGGGGTTAAATGGCGTTCCGCACCACCTGAGCTTGTTCTGGGGTGGTGCCAGGTGGCGGTTGGCCAGGACCAGTTTTAATACCCCTTTAGCCTGCCTGGCATTTTTACCAGCTTTGAATAGAAGGCGTGCCCTGAAACCGTTGGCCCCATTCTGTGACAGGCCAGGTGGGAAGTGAATCCATCGTCGGCACCTCCCTGGACGCGGGCCCTCCCCTCCCCGGCTTGTTGTGGAGATAATTGCGGGGCTCCGGCTCCGTGACATACTCTGGCATCCGGCTGTGTAATTGCCGGGGAAGATGATAATGGTCATTAAGATTCCTGCCATGTGAATCGTTTTTTTCCTGGTGTCACTCTGCATCGTGGCAGGCCCACGTGTGGCTCGGGGGCCCGTGGGCTGTAGCAGCGGGGGCCCCACAGGCTCTTGTGACCCGCGGTGTCTCTGCTCCTGAAGAACCGCCAATTTAAAAATAGGAGATTTGTTTGAAAACGGCAACCAGAGTGACTGATTGTAGTCGGCAGTTGTGTACTGTGAAGGAGAACACGGAACGGGCAAAGCCTTGTCCTGACACCCTCACAGACTATGTGTCAGTTCAAGAAACGTCGCTTGAAGATCAGCGGTCAGATAGCTCCCTGAAACACCGCATGCGCTATTTCCTGAAGTGAGGCGGGATTTTAGTGGTGAAAACTCGTATTTTTAGTGCCGGCACCCGCCCGCGTCCTTAGCAACCAGGGAATAGCTGGTTGTTAAGGAGCCAGGATCCGCCATGTCCCTTAAAAACTAGCAACTCATCTGCTGTCAGCAGGATTCCCGAAATGCCTGCTATGGAGTGAAGGCTCCCAATGTTGTGGTTTCTTTTTTGTTTTTTTAATGCCGGCTCATCTTTTGTTTACAGTCTACTTTCAGTGGGGAATCCCACTAACAGCAGATGAGTCACTGGTTGTTAAGGACACAGCGGGTGCCAGCTCCTTAACAACCAGATATTCATTGGTGACTGAGGACGTGGTGGGTGCTGGATCCTTAACCAGATACTCATTGGTGGTTGAGGACGTGGTGGGTGCTGGATCCTTAACCAGATACTCATTGGTGGTTGAAGACGTGGTGGGTGAAGGCTCCTTAACAACCAGATATTCATTGGTGACTGAGGACGTGGTGGGTGCTGGATCCTTAACAAGATACTCATTGGTGGTTGAGGACGTGGTGGGTGCTGGATCCTTAACCAGATACTCATTGGTGGTTGAAGACGTGGTGGGTGAAGGCTCCTTAACCAGATACTCATTGGTGGTTGAGGACGTGGTGGGTGAAGGCTCCTTAACCAGATACTCATTGGTGGTTGAGGACGTGGTGGGTGCTGGATCCTTAACCAGATACTCATTGGCGGTTGAGGACGTGGTGGGTGCTGGATCCTTAACCAGATACTCATTGGCGGTTGAGGACGTGGTGGGTGCTGGATCCTTAACCATATACTCATTGGTGGTTGGGGACGTGGTGGGTGAAGGCTCCTTAACCATATACTCATTGGTGGTTGGGGACGTGGTGGGTGAAGGCTCCTTAACCAGATACTCATTGGTGGTTGAAGACGTGGTGGGTGAAGGCTCCTTAACCAGATACTCATTGGTGGTTGAGGACGTGAAGGGTGAAGGCTCCTTAACCAGATACTCATTGGTGGTTGAGGACGTGGTGGGTGAAGGCTCCTTAACCAGATACTCATTGGTGGTTGAGGACGTGAAGGGTGCTGGCTCCTTAACCAGATACTCATTGGTGGTTGAGGACGTGAAGGGTGCTGGCTCCTTAACCAGATACTCATTGGTGGTTGAGGACGTGGTGGGTGAAGGCTCCTTAACCAGATACTCATTGGTGGTTGAGGACGTGAAGGGTGCTGGATCCTTAACCAGATACTCATTGGTGGTTGAGGACGTGGTGGGTGAAGGCTCCTTAACCAGATACTCATTGGTGGTTGAGGACGTGGTGGGTGAAGGCTTCTTAACCAGATACTCATTGGTGGTTGGGGACGTGGTGGGTGAAGGCTCCTTAACCAGATACTCATTGGTGGTTGAGGACGTGAAGGGTGCTGGATCCTTAACCAGATACTCATTGGTGGTTGAGGACGTGGTGGGTGAAGGCTCCTTAACCAGATACTCATTGGTTGTTGAGGACGTGGTGGGTGAAGGCTCCTTAACCAGATACTCATTGGTGGTTGAGGACGTGGTGGGTGAAGGCTCCTTAACCAGATACTCATTGGTGGTTGAGGACGTGGTGGGTGAAGGCTCCTTTAACCAGATACTCATTGGTGGTTGGGGATGTGGTGGGTGAAGGCTCCTTAACCAGATACTCATTGGTGGTTGAGGACGTGGTGGGTGAAGGCTCCTTAACCAGATACTCATTGGTGGTTGAGGACGTGGTGGGTGAAGGCTCCTTAACCAGATACTCATTGGTGGTTGAGGACGTGGTGGGTGAAGGCTCCTTAACCAGATACTCATTGGTGGTTGAGGACGTGGTGGGTGAAGGCTCCTTAACCAGATACTCATTGGTGGTTGAGGACGTGGTGGGTGAAGGCTTCTTAACCAGATACTCATTGGTGGTTGAGGACGTGGTGGGTGAAGGCTCCTTAACCAGATACTCATTGGTGGTTGAGGACGTGGTGGGTGAAGGCTCCTTAACCAGATACTCATTGGTGGTTGAGGACGTGGTGGGTGAAGGCTTCTTAACCAGATACTCATTGGTGGTTGAGGACGTGGTGGGTGAAGGCTCCTTAACCAGATACTCATTGGTGGTTGAGGACGTGGTGGGTGAAGGCTCCTTAACCAGATACTCATTGGTGGTTGGGGACGTGGTGGGTGAAGGCTCCTTAACCAGATACTCATTGGTGGTTGAGGACGTGGTGGGTGAAGGCTCCTTAACCAGATACTCATTGGTGGTTGAGGACGTGGTGGGTGCTGGCTCGTTAGCAACCAGCTATTCACTGGTGGTTGAGACATTCTCCCCGCCCCCGGAAGGGGGGACGTTCTCCCCGCCCCCGGAAGGGGGCGTACTTCACACAAGCCACCAATGTAAGGGTTTTTTCTTTTGCACCAATCATTTCTATCAGGGGTTCCCCTAGATCAGAAAATGATTTCAAGGGTTCCTCGGGGGGGGGGGGGGGTAAAACATTTGCGAGAGGCTGTATAAGGCCCACCTGTGCTACTGGAAGAGGGGGGGACAGGTTGACGTCACCGGCTCACAAGGCCCTTTTATGTTTTAAAGATGAAGTTTAATCTGCCTCTATTTTGCCTTACCCGCCCCCCCCCCCCCCCAAAGGGATGTCATCACTGGGTCTCTGTGCTTCTCTATGCAATGCAGGCAGATCCTGGCTGCTGGGAGGGGCTGGCAGAGTGCTGTACATAGCTTCCTGGAAACATCACAGCACCCTGCTTCACTGCTCTTCTCAAGAGCCCTCAGTCCTGATGCAAGCAGTGGGAGGAGTTATGCAAATATCCAAATGCCTTGATGGGTGGGGGTCAATCTGGAGGAGTGGGCGTTCCTAGGCAGGCTCTATTTGCATAGGTAACGCCCACATGGGGTGCTGAGCCTCCATGATTGAAAGGGGTGGGGACAGTCAGGCTGGGGAGGAAAGGGGCGGGGCCGTGGACAGTCAAGGTGGGGAGGAAAGGGGCGGGGCCGTGGACAGTCAAGGTGGGGAGGAAAGGGGCGGGGCCGTGGACAGTCAAGGTGGGGAGGGAAGGGGCGGGGCGGGGCCGGGGACAGTCAGGCTGGGGAGGGGCGGGGCCGGGGACAGTCAGGCTGGGGAGGAAAGGGGCAGACCGGGGACAGTCAAGGTGGGGAGGAAAGGGGCAGGGCCGGGGACAGTCAAGGTGGGGAGGAAAGGGGCGGGGCCGGGGACAGTCAAGGTGGGGAGGAAAGGGGCAGGGCCGGAGACAATCAGGCTGGGGAGGAAAGGGGCAGGGCCGGGGACAGTCAAGGTGGGGAGGAAAGAGGCAGGGCCGGGGACAGTCAAGGTGGGGAGGAAAGGGGCAGGGCCGGGGAGGAAAGGGGCAGGGCCGGAGACAATCAGGCTGGGGAGGAAAGGGGCAGGGCCGGGGACAGTCAGGCTGGGGAGGAAAGGGGCAGACCGGGGACAGTCAAGGTGGGGAGGAAAGGGGCGGGGCCGGGGACAGTCAAGGTGGGGAGGAAAGGGGCAGGGCCGGAGACAATCAGGCTGGGGAGGAAAGGGGCAGGGCCGGGGACAGTCAAGGTGGGGAGGAAAGGGGCAGGGCCGGGGACAGTCAAGGTGGGGAGGAAAGGGGCAGGGCCGGGGAGGAAAGGGGCAGGGCCGGAGACAATCAGGCTGGGGAGGAAAGGGGCAGGGCCGGGGACAGTCAAGGTGGGGAGGAAAGGGGCAGGGCCGGGGAGGAAAGGGGCAGGGCTAGGGACAGTCAAGGTGGGGAGGAAAGGGGCAGGGCCAGGGACAGTCAAGGTGGGGAGGAAAGGGGCAGGGCCGGGGACAGTCAGGCCGGGGAGGAAAGGGGCAGGGCCGGGGACACTCAGGCTGGGGAGGAAAGAGCTAGATGATGCTGGTCGTCCTCCAGCCAGGAAATGAGGCGGAGCTTTATCTGACTTGCAGCTTCCAGTGCACATTGTGAGAAGCTCACAGTGTGCAGTGAAATCAGAGGAACACCTGAATGAGGTGTGAGGAGTGTTTGTGTGTAAAGAGAAGTAAATCCGTCGTGGAGCCGCCTTCTATGGGTGAAATGTGCGCAGTGGGCGGTTCGATCGCTCCGGAGCCTCACCTCCTCGGATGCCCTTTCTTTGCACTCGAGGTGTACGAGGCGCCTGCACTGGCTGCATGGAAAATGTCGTCGCTCTTCTTTTTTTTTTTTTCTTTTTTTTAGCTCCTTATCTCGAAAAACAAGTAGAAGGATGCTCCGCCCCCTCCCTCCATTCCTCTTCCCCTCCACCCCCTCTCACCCCAAACTTCAAAGGGGGCGCAGCGCTTTCTCCCCATCACACTTCTGGGAAGTTTGCTCGTGGGCGGCATTTTCACCAAACAAAAGCAGAGAGAGAAATTTGCCTTTTTTTTATGAGCTCTGATTTGACATTTTTGGTTTTTTTGTTTTTTTTCGAAGGGGTGGAATTTTTTTTTGGGGTTTAAATGTGTCGTTTGTCTTGTTGGCAGCGATCGGCCGGGACCATCTGACTTGCGAAGGCATTGAGACTGGGACCGGAGGACGAGGATCACGCCGCAGGTTAGTGGAACCATCAAACCCATACCAAAGGGCCGTTCTGATCGGTGATGGGACGGGTGGGACCATGGATGGTGAGTTATGGGGGAGATTTACCTGGTGGGGTCCTCATCGTCTCTCACCCGAGTCTCCTCGCTTGGCCAACGGTAGACTTTGAGGTGGTAGTTGAGGACCCGGGCCATGTATGGCCCTCAGACCCAGAACACCATTTTGTAGCAGGCGGTGGGATCTGTGCGTTGTATCTGCTGTGCTGTTGCTTTCGTTTCCTTTGTACGAGGCTTTGATATCCATCGATAGTTCCACGTTGCCTTCCGCCTTTACAGAAAATGGTGGTCCTAACAGAAATGGTGGTCCTAACAGCCTCACATTTCTAGCAGTTTTGGAGATCTACAGATTGGGGGTCTCGCATTATGTGGCTCTTGTAGCCTTTTGCTGGCTTCTTATAGCTAAGCAGTTGGGGGGCCTTGAATTTCTTTAAGGAGGTTCTTTGACTCTGAAAATGAGGACCACCTGGGTCTGTATGATAGGGTCTTCTAATCAGAGGAAGTGGTCTCTATAATGTGGTGTTCTAGAAGTGAGGGTCTCGCAACTGTTGAGGTGGTGGTCTCAGCATCTGTAAGTGAAATGGATTTGAGGTGGTGGTCTTGGTGTCTTTATGGAGGGCTCTGCTGACTCTGGAGTTGATGTGCCTAGGGTGGTCTTGTGACTCAAGAAGATGTGGTTTTGGTATCTATACAAAGTAGTCTTGTGACATAGGATGTGGTGGTCTCAGTTCCTGTTTGAAGTGGTCTTGTGACTCGGGAGGTGGTGGTCTCAGTTCCTGTATGAAGCGGTCTTGTGACTCGGGAGGTGGTGGTCTCAGTTCCTGTATGAAGCGGTCTTGTGACTCGGGAGGTGGTGGTCTCAGTTCCTGTTTGAAGTGGTCTTCTGACTCGGGAGGTGGTGGTCTCAGTTCCTGTATGAAGCGGTCTTGTGACTCGGGAGGTGGTGGTCTCAGTTCCTGTATGAAGCGGTCTTGTGACTCGGGAGGTGGTGGTCTCAGTTCCTGTTTGAAGTGGTCTTCTGACTCGGGAGGTGGTGGTCTCAGTTCCTGTATGAAGCGGTCTTGTGACTCGGGAGGTGGTGGTCTCAGTTCCTGTATGAAGAGGTCTTGTGACTCGGGAGGTGGTGGTCTCAGTTCCTGTATAAAGCGGTCTTGTGACTCGGGAGGTGGTGGTCTCAGTTCCTGTTTGAAGTGGTCTTGTGACTCGGGAGGTGGTGGTCTCAGTTCCTGTAAGAAGTGGTCTTGTGACTCTGGAGATGGTGGTCTTCGTTCCTGTAAGAAGTGGTCTTGTGACTCTGGCGGTGGTGGTTTCAATCCCTACATGAAATGGTTATGTGACTCTGGAATGGGTGGTCTCAAGAAGACATGGTTTTGCTATCTATACAAAGTAGTCTTTTGATCTTGTGACATAGGATGTGGTGGTCTCAGTTCCTGTTTGAAGTGGTCTTCTGACTCGGGAGGTGGTGGTCTCAGTTCCTGTTTGAAGTGGTCTTCTGACTCGGGAGGTGGTGGTCTCAGTTCCTGTTTGAAGTGACTCTGGAGGTGATGATCTCGGTTCCTGTATGAAGCAGTCTTGTCACTCTGGAGGTGGTGGTCTCCGTTCCTGTATGAAGTGATCTTGTACCTCGGGGGGTGGTGGTCTCAGTTCCTGTTTGAAGTGGTCTTCTGACTCGGGGGGTGGTGGTCTCAGTTCCTGTATGAAGCGGTCTTGTGACATAGGATGTGGTGGTCTCAGTTCCTGTATGAAGCGGTCTAGTGACTCGGGAGTTGGTGGTCTCAGTTCCTGTATGAAGCGGTCTTGTGACTCTGGAGATGGTGGTCTCAGTTCCTGTATGAAGTAACTCTGGAGGTGGTGGTCTCAGTTCCTGTATGAAGTGGTCTTGTGCCTCGGGGGTGGTGGTCTTAGTTCCTGTAAGAAGTGGTCCTTCTGACTCTGTCGGTGGTGGTTTCAATCCCTACATGAAATGGTTATGTGACTCTGGAAAGGGTGGTCTCTGTTTCTGTATGAATTGGTCTTTTGATTCTGGAGGGGGTCACCTCAGTTCGAGTTTGAGGTTGTCTTGTGATTTGCGAGGTTGTGGTCTTGGTTCCTATATGGAGTGGTCTTGTGACTTGTGAACTGGTGGTTTCAGTTCCTGTATAAAGTGACTCTGCATGTGGTGTCCATTCTGGTATGAAGTGGTCTTGTGATTCTGGAGGTGGTGGTCTCCGTTCCTGTATGACATGGTTATGTGACTCTAGAAGAGGTGGTCTTGTGACTCTGGAGGTGGTGGTCTCCGTTCCTGTATGACATGGTTATGTGACTCTAGAAGAGGTGGTCTTGTGACTCGGGAGGTGGTGGTATCCGTTCCTGTATGACATGGTTATGTGACTCTAGAAGAGGTGGTCTTGTGATTCTGGAGGTGGTGGTCTCCGTTCCTGTATGACATGGTTATGTGACTCTAGAAGAGGTGGTCTTGTGATTCTGGAGGTGGTGGTCTCCGTTCCTGTATGACATGGTTATGTGACTCTAGAAGAGGTGGTCTTGTGACTCTGGAGGTGGTGGTTTCAATTCCAATATGAAATGCCTGTGTGACTCTGGAAGAGGTGGTCTCTGTTCCTGAAGTGGCCTTTTGATTCTGGAGGTGGTCATCTCAGTTCCAGTTTGAAGTTGTCCTCTGACTGAAGCTAGTGGTTTCAGTTCCTGTATAAGGTGGCCTTGTGCCTAGAGAAGTGGTGGTTTCAGTTCCTGTATGAAGTGACTTGGGAGGTGGTGGTCTTCAGTTCCTAAATGAAGTGGTCTTGTGACTCTGGAAGAGGAGGTCTTGTGCCTTGAGAAGTGGTGGTCTTCAGTTCCTATATGAAGTGACTCGGGAGGTGGAGGTGTCAGTTCCTATGTGAAGTGGTCTTGTGACTCTGGAAGAAGAGGTCTTGTGAGTCGGGAGGTGGTGGGCTCTTTTCCTCTATGAAGTGGTCTTGTGACTCTGAAAGAGGTCCTGTGAGTTGGGAGGTGGTGGTCTCAGTTCCTGTATGAAGTGGTCTTGTGACTCTGGAAGAAGATGTGTTGTGAGTTGGGAGGTGGTGGCCTTGTGAGTCAGGAGGTGGTGGTCTCAGTTCCTGTATGAAGTGGTCTTTGACTCTGGAAGAGGAGGTCTTGTGAGTTGGGATGTGGTGGTCTCAGTTCCTGTATGAAGTGGTCTTGTGACTCTGGAAGAGGAGGTCTTGTGAGTCGGGAGGTGGTGGTCTCAGTTCCTGTATGAAGTGGTCTTTGACTCTGGAAGAGGAGGTCTTGTGAGTTGGGATGTGGTGGTCTCAGTTCCTGTATGAAGTGGTCTTGTGACTCTGGAAGAGGAGGTCTTGTGAGTCAGGAGGTGGTGGTCTCAGCTCCTGTATGAAGTGGTCTTGTGACTCTGAAAGAGGTCCTGTGAGTTGGGATGTGGTGGTCTCAGTTCCTGTATGAAGTGGTCTTGTGACTCTGGAAGAAGATGTGTTGTGAGTCAGGAGATGGTGGTCTCAGTTCCTGTATGAAGTGGTCTTGTGACTCTGGAAGAGGAGGTCTTGTGAGTCGGGAGGTGGTGGTCTTGTGAGTCGGGAGGTGGTGGTCTTGTGAGTCGGGAGGTGGTGGTCTTGTGAGTCGGGAGGTGGTGGTCTTGTGAGTCGGGAGGTGGTGGTCTTGTGAGTCGGGAAGAGGAGGTCTTGTGAGTCGGGAGGTGGTGGCCTTGTGAGTTAGGAGGTGGTGGTCTCAGTTCCTGTATGAAGTGGTCTTGTGACTCTGGAAGAAGATGTGTTGTGAGTCAGGAGATGGTGGTCTCAGTTCCTGTATGAAGTGGTCTTGTGAGTCGGGAGGTGGTGGTCTTGTGAGTCGGGAGGTGGTGGTCTTGTGAGTCGGGAGGTGGTGGTCTTGTGAGTCGGGAGGTGGTGGTCTCAGTTCCTGTATGAAGTGGTCTTGTGACCCTGGAAGAGGAGGTCTACTGACTTGGAAGGTGGTGGTCTCATCATTCAGGTGGTCTCTGGTGTCCCTATAATGTGGTCCCTTTATTTATTGGTCTTGTAGTCGTCTGTGATGTGGTTTAGGGGGGTCCTGAGTTTGGTGGGGGCTTGTTGGGATCAGTACGGTTGGTCTTTCAGCGTCTTCGGTCCTATGTGGACCCCGGTGTCGGGTTCATCCTTTTGCTTCTACAGTCTGTGACGTCCTTCTACGTTTCTTTCTATTAGAAGGCTTCAGATGCAGCTCGGTGACCGAGGTGCAATGATGACCCAGCTCCTTCTGATGGATCTGGTGATATTTGTAGCAGATGTCCCTAATGGATGCGGTGCTGTATAATGTGGTTGTAGTATGTATGTCGTACTGTCAGACCGATCCCCGCCCAATCACATAGTCCATGTTCAATCCAAAGACGATCGTACAATCAGGTTGTAATCGGTCTCTTCGGTTTCCAATGATTCCACACGCAGCTTCCTTCTACCTGGTGAAGACCAACGTAGCCGTGTCTTAGAAGGTGACAACCGGTAGGATTTTACCCCCGATGTCACTTCCTGCGACAACCGCGTTCTGAGACGCCGGATCTGCTGGGAACATCTGGTAGTAATATTACGAGATCGAGAAACCCGACAACCTCAGATAGAAACTGAACAGCAATCCGATCCTCACACCTCGGGCCCCCGGCACCCGCAACCCCCGATACCGGAACATTCCAGGAACAGTGTCACCGACTGCAAGAAAGTGATCCCCCCCCATCCACCTGCATCCAAGTGATCCCCCCCATCCACCTGCATCCAAGTGATCCCCCCATCCACCTGCATCCAAGTGATCCCCCCATCCACCTGCATCCAAGTGATCCCCCCATCCACCTGCATCCAAGTGATCCCCCCATCCACCTGCATCCAAGTGATCCCCCCATCCACCTGCATCCAAGTGATCCCCCCCATCCACCTGCATCCAAGTGATCCCCCCATCCACCTGCATCCAAGTGATCCCCCCCATCCACCTGCATCCAAGTGATCCCCCCATCCACCTGCATCCAAGTGATCCCCCCATCCACCTGCATCCAAGTGATCCCCCCATCCACCTGCATCCAAGTGATCCCCCCCATCCACCTGCATCCAAGTGATCCCCCCATCCACCTGCATCCAAGTGATCCCCCCCATCCACCTGCATCCAAGTGATCCCCCCCCCGTCCACCTTCATCCAAGTGATCCCCCCCATCCACCTGCATCCAAGTGATCCCCCCCCGTCCACCTGCATCCAAGTGATCCCCCCCCGTCCACCTGCATCCAAGTGATCCCCCCCCATCCACCTGCATCCAAGTGATCCCCCCCCATCCACCTGCATCCAAGTGATCCCCCCCCCGTCCACCTGCATCCAAGTGATCCCCCCCCGTCCACCTGCATCCAAGTGATCCCCCCCCGTCCACCTGCATCCAAGTGATCCCCCCCCATCCACCTGCATCCAAGTGATCCCCCCCCCGTCCACCTGCATCCAAGTGATCCCCCCCCATCCACCTGCATCCAAGTGATCCCCCCCCATCCACCTGCATCCAAGTGATCCCCCCCATCCACCTGCATCCAAGTGATCCCCCCCCCGTCCACCTGCATCCAAGTGATCCCCCCCATCCACCTGCATCCAAGTGATCCCCCCCCCATCCACCTGCATCCAAGTGATCCCCCCCCATCCACCTGCATCCAAGTGATCCCCCCCTCCCATCTATGAATGTACACCTGTGAATGTCCGTGTATGTGAATGTCTGTGTCTGTGAATGTCTGTGTATGTGAATGTCTGTCTGTGAATGTCCGTGTATGTGAATGTCCACCTGTGAATGTCCGTGTATGTGAATGTCTGTGTATGTGAATGTCTGTGTATGTGAATGTCCGTGTATGTGAATGTCCGTGTATGTGAATGTCCGTGTATGTGAATGTCCGTGTATGTGAATGTCCGTGTATGTGAATGTCCGTGTATGTGAATGTCCGTGTATGTGAATGTCCGTGTATGTGAATGTATGTGTCTGTGAATGTCTGTGTCTGTGAATGTCTGTGTCTGTGAATGTCTGTGTCTGTGAATGTCTGTGTCTGTGAATGTCCACCTGTGAATGTCCGTGTATGTGAATGTCTGTGTCTGTGAATGTCTGTGTATGTGAATGTCCACCTGTGAATGTCCGTGTATGTGAATGTCTGTGTCTGTGAATGTCTGTGTATGTGAATGTCCACCTGTGAATGTCCGTGTATGTGAATGTCCGTGTATGTGAATGTCCACCTGTGAATGTCCGTGTATGTGAATGTCTGTGTATGTGAATGTCTGTGTATGTGAATGTCCGTGTATGTGAATGTCCGTGTATGTGAATGTCCGTGTATGTGAATGTCCGTGTATGTGAATGTCCGTGTATGTGAATGTCCGTGTATGTGAATGTCCGTGTATGTGAATGTCCGTGTATGTGAATGTCCGTGTCTGTGAATGTCTGTGTCTGTGAATGTCTGTGTCTGTGAATGTCTGTGTCTGTGAATGTCTGTGTCTGTGAATGTCTGTGTATGTGAATGTCCACCTGTGAATGTCCGTGTATGTGAATGTCTGTGTCTGTGAATGTCTGTGTATGTGAATGTCCACCTGTGAATGTCCGTGTATGTGAATGTCTGTGTCTGTGAATGTCTGTGTATGTGAATGTCCACCTGTGAATGTCCGTGTATGTGAATGTCCGTGTATGTGAATGTCCGTGTATGTGAATGTCTGTGTATGTGAATGTCCACCTGTGAATGTCCGTGTATGTGAATGTCTGTGTCTGTGAATGTCTGTGTATGTGAATGTCCACCTGTGAATGTCCGTGTATGTGAATGTCCGTGTATGTGAATGTCCGTGTATGTGAATGTCCGTGTATGTGAATGTCCGTGTATGTGAATGTCCGTGTATGTGAATGTACACCTGTGAATGTCTGTGTCTGTGAATGTCTGTGTCTGTGAATGTCTGTGTCTGTGAATGTCCACCTGTGAATGTCCGTGTATGTGAATGTCTGTGTCTGTGAATGTCTGTGTATGTGAATGTCCACCTGTGAATGTCCGTGTATGTGAATGTCTGTGTATGTGAATGTCTGTCTGTGAATGTCCGTGTATGTGAATGTCCACATGTGAATGTCCGTGTATGTGAATGTCTGTGTCTGTGAATGTCTGTCTGTGAATGTCCGTGTATGTGAATGTCCACATGTGAATGTCCGTGTATGTGAATGTCTGTCTGTGAATGTCCGTGTATGTGAATGTCCACATGTGAATGTCCATGTATGTGAATGTCCGTCTGTGAATGTCCGTGTATGTGAATGTCTGTCTGTGAATGTCCGTGTATGTGAATGTCTGTCTGTGAATGTCCGTGTATGTGAATGTCTGTGTATGTGAATGTATGTGAATGTCCGTGTCTGTGAATGTCCGTGTATGTGAATGTCCGTGTATGTGAATGTCCGTGTATGTGAATGTCCGTGTATGTGAATGTCCGTGTATGTGAATGTCCGTGTATGTGAATGTCCGTGTATGTGAATGTATGTGAATGTCTGGGATCACATGGAGGTGTTTTGGTGAATATTCCGGCTTGCAGCATCTTTGGGACAAGTTTGGGGAGTAAAAAAATTGCCCGAGAATCGTTTTTGTTGCGGTTTTCAGTGGCGTGTTCTGTAATAATCGCGGTGTCACCACCTCTGCGGCGGATGCGTGTGAGAGCAGCCTTCGTCATGTACATGGAAGGTTCCGTCACATGTAGCGTGTGCACGGGGCACACGCCGGCTCTCCGGTCTCCTCCATCGCACTCGGAGTATGACGTTCGCAGTCACATGATACGGTGGGAATTGGCGTGTGAACCTTCGTATGTAACCGAGGCGTGTTAACCCTTCATGTCCCCCCCCCCCCCCCGTCCTATCTGTACATTTCCACTCCCCGCTCTAATATTACAGAGTCTGCCGGGGGCCACATGTCTCCTCCATGTCCCCTCGGGGCCCGCCTTTAGCTGTATGGGGGAAAGGTTTGCTCCTTAGACAGGTCCTCTCCATGACACCAGGACGATGGACGTGTCAGGTGTACGGACGGTCATGGATGCCAGGCAGGGGGCCAGGGGGCCGCAGACGGTGACACGGATTGCTGGGACCGGTACAACCAGTCCATTGTCGGTGAGATGAGGACCAATCCCGGCCTTTCCTACAGCCGCGTGATCCACAGAGCTGACACTTCATTCATCTATGTACCCTTTGTGGCGTGTCACACCGTGCCTGGTACAACAGGTCCGTCCTGTCCCCCTCTGACAAGGAGGGGCCCTCCATTCCTCAGCAGGGAGGGGCCCCTCATTGCTGCCTTGGGAGGGGCTGTGCTAATTGGAACAAGACACCTGCTGAGGGCTCCTGCCAGGTAACTAGGCGGGTGAAGTCTTCCCCTCCGACGCAACCTGATCCGCCCCGCCCCCCCCCCACGCCGCCGCGGCGTGACATCAACCGCTGCCTGTGTCTGCCATGGCCCCCGCCTTCCTGTCCTCCCCCCCCCCCCCCCCCGTGTGTGAGTGATGTACGTCACCCCAACTGACCCTATACACCCCGACACCTGACACCCCCCTGTACACCCCAACTGCCCCTATACACCCCAACACCTGACACCCCCCTGTACACCCCAACTGACCCTATACACCCCAACACCTGACACCTCCTAGACACCCCTATACACCTGACACCCCCCTGTACACCCCAACGCCTGACATATGACACCCCAACACCTGACATATGACACCCCCTATACACCCCGACACCCCCTATACACCCCAACACCTGACATATGACACCCCAACACCTGACATATGACGCCCCCTATACACCCCGACACCTGACATATGACACCCCCTATACACCCCAACACCTGACATATGACACCCCTTATACATCCCAACACCTGACATATGACACCCCTTATACATCCCAACACCTGACATATGACACCCCTTATACACCCCAACACCTGACATATGACACCCCCTATACACCCCAACACCTGACATATGACACCCCCTATACACCCCAACACCTGACATATGACACCCCCTATACACCCCGACACCCCTTATACACCCCAACACCTGACATATGACACCCCAACACCTGACATGACACCCCCTATACACCCCAACACCTGACATATGACACCCCAACACCTGACATATGACACCCCAACACCTGACATATGACACCCCAACACCTGACATATGACACCCCAACACCTGACATATGACACCCCCTATACACCCCAACACCTGACATATGACACCCCTATACACCCCGACACCCCCTATACACCCCAACACCTGACATATGACACCCCCTATACACCCCGACACCTGACATATGACACCCCCTATACACCCCAACGGCTGACATATGACACCCCAACACCTGACATATGACACCCCCTATACACCCCAACACCTGACATATGACACCCCTTATACACCCCAACGCCTGACATATGACACCCCAACACCTGACATATGACACCCCCTATACACCCCGACACCCCTTATACACCCCAACACCTGACATGACACCCCCTATACACCCCAACACCTGACATATGACACCCCAACACCTGACATATGACACCCCCTATACACCCCAACACCTGACATATGACACCCCCTATACACCCCAACACCTGACATATGACACCCCAACACCTGACATATGACACCCCCTATACACCCCAACACCTGACATATGACACCCCCTATACACCCCTTATACACCCCAACACCTGACATATGACACCCCCTATACACCCCAACACCTGACATATGACACCCCCTATACACCCCTTATACACCCCAACACCTGACATATGACACCCCCTATACACCCCAACACCTGACATATGACACCCCAACACCTGACATATGACACCCCTTATACACCCCAACACCTGACATATGGATGGGGGGCACAGTCTCTGATGGGGGTGCTGCTTATGATGGAGTGCGGCTTTGAATGAGTGCAGAGCAGTTAAACACAGCACTTTAATTATGCCTTCTCTACTTTCACAGGTAACTGCATTTATCTGCTACCTCCACTCTTAACCAGACAAACGCATTGACTCCTGTTAAATTCTCACCAAATGTTGTAATTATATCTGTGTATCTGTTGACTTGTCCTCACCTCTAGGCGCACTCAGGTTTATGACTGTGGCCTGGTTCCTAAGAAACATCCCCCCTTATTCATGTGAGCCTTATCAGCTTCTAATTGGGGTGGAGTTGAATGCTCATTTGAGCATCTCCCTATAAATTTAGTTCAGCTCATGGGGGAGATCTCTGATGGGGGGCACAGTCTCTGATGGGGGTGCTGCTTATGATGGAGTGCGGCTTTGAATGAGTGCAGAGCAGTTAAACACAGCAGTTGAACTAAAGCAGGAGAGCTTAAGCAGCAGGAAGACACAACAACAGCAAGAAACTCTACTGCATGCTGGACAGACTGCAAGGAAACACACTGGGAAATATCTTTTACATACCTGAGTCCCACTCCGTGTACCTTTATATAATACACCCCTCTTCTGCTCTTCATACTACTATCCTCTGTTCCCAAATCTCATTTCTTTACCCCTCTGCTCCACCCCAAAAAATTGTACATCTACCCCTCATTGCTATCATCTCCCTACTATTGCTTTCATCACCTCCCCAAAATGCCTCTTCCACTCCTCCTTCTCATTTTCCTCTCCTCTGTTCCCAAAATCCATTCACTATATCCCTCTGCTCCTCCCAAACATTTGTATATTGTGCCCTCACTGCTTCCCTCACCCCTCTATGGCACCTACCACCTCCTCCTATTACTCCGCTCTCCCACTGACCCAAACACCTCCACTAGTAGTTTCTCACGCTCCTGCACATCCCGCTCCCATGCCACCTTTCTCACCCTTCTCCTCCTCATAACCGCGGGGGACATCTCCCCGAATCCTGGCCCTCCACCACCTCCCTTACCCGCACAAAACCCTCCCGCCTCCACGTCCTGCCGCAACCCCCGCAACTTAGTATCTGTCCCCCTGCTCCCTAAAATCTCCCCCCCGTTTTCATGTGCACTCCTGAACGCCCGATCGGTGTGCAACAAGCTCACCGCCATCCACGACCTCTTTGTTTCCCGCTCCCTCAACCTCCTGGCGATTACGGAAACCTGGATCCAGCCCACTGACTCTACCTCCCCTGCTGCACTCTCCTACGGCGGTCTCACCTGGACCCACTCACCCAGGCCCAACGGTCGTAAAGGTGGTGGGGTTGGCCTGCTCCTGTCACCGCTGAGCACCTTCCGAGTCCTCCCAAACCCCCCCTCCCTATCCTTCTCCTCCTTCGAGGCCCACTGCGTCCGACTATTCTCCCCAACCCCCCTAAAGATTGCTGTGATATACCGGCCTCCTGGATCCATACCCCGCTTCCTGGAAGACTTCTCCTCCTGGCTACCCTTCTTCCTCTCCTCTGAGCTACCCACTATCATTCTTGGGGATTTCAACATCCCTGTCAACCTTGACAACCCGGACACAGCCCGTCTCCTCCACTTAACCTCCTCCTTTGCACTTGCACAGTGCATACAATCCACCACCCACTCCGACGGTAATATCCTTGATCTTGTCTTCTCCAACCGCTGCGCTCCCCACAACCTCACTAACACCCCCTTCCCTCTCTCTGACCACAACCTGATTACCTTCTCTATCTCCTCATCCTCCAACGCCTACCCCTCCAAATGTCACACTACTACCAGCCGTAACCTCCGCAACCTTAACCCTGCCTCCCTCCACTCCGCAGTTGATCAACTCCATGACAGCATCCTCCCCCTGTCCTGCCCCGACTTGGCTATGACTGCCTACAACAACGCGCTGTCAACAGCCCTTGACTCACTAGCGCCTTTAACCACACGCAACATCAGACCCCGACCGCTCCAGCCCTGGCAGACTGATCACACCAAAACCCTCAAACGACACAGTCGTGCCCTGGAGCGACTATGGCGCAAAACCAAATCCCAACAAGCCTTCACCCGCTACAAATCTGCCTTCCGCACCTACACCTCCTCCCTCCATGCTGCCAAACAAGCCTACTTCCTGACCCTCATCAAGGCCCTCTCCTCCAATCCTCGCCGACTCTTCTCCACCTTCAACTCTCTACTCTCGCCACCCCCACCTCCACCCAGCACCTCACTCACTGCCCTTGAGATTGCCAATCACTTCAAAAACAAGATTGACACAATTCGCAAGGACATTGCCGCAACTCACACGCCTTCTCAACCCGTCCCCTCTCACACAGCTACCCCCTCATCCCCCCTCCCCCTCGACATAACCCACAGGGACTTCGTCGCTGCTCAAACTCCCTCCAACCCCCTTCCCCCTCACTCAGCTACCCCCTCTACACCCCTCTCCCACGGCCCCACCACTGCTCTGACCTCCTCTCCCACCCCACCCTACATTCCTCATACTGAAGCTCCCCCAACACTCCGCACCTTTGACCTTACTACCATCGAAGAAGTCTCCAAGATTCTCTCTGATGCCCGCCTCACCACCTGCCCCCTTGACCCTATCCCCTCACAACTCCTACAACCTCCCTCCCCCTCCATCCTACGCTCCCTCACTTACATCTTCAATCTCTCCCTCTCCTCCGGCACTTTCCCTTCCCCTCTGAAACATGCACACATCACCCCCATACTTAAAAAGCCCTCCCTGGACCCCAATGACCCGAACAACCTCAGACCCATCTCCCTGCTCCCATTTACATCTAAACTCCTCGAGCGCCTAGTCTACACCCGCCTATGCTCTCACCTCAACGACAACAACCTCCTCGATCCCCTACAGTCCGGCTTCCGTCCCCTACACTCCACCGAAACTGCCTTACTCAAACTCTCCAACGACCTGCTAACCGCCAAAGCTAATGGCCACTATTCAGTGCTCCTACTCCTTGACCTCTCTGCGGCCTTCGACACAGTCGACCACCCCCTCCTCCTCAAAAAACTACACTCCCTCGGCCTCAGAGATTCTGCTCTCTCCTGGCTCTCATCCTACCTGTCACAACGCTCTTTCAGCGTTACCTATAATGCCACCACCTCCCTCTCACTCCCCCTCTCTGTTGGGGTCCCTCAAGGCTCTGTCCTCGGGCCCCTTCTCTTCTCCATCTACACCTCCTCCCTTGGCCAACTCATACACTCTCACGGCTTCAACTACCACCTCTATGCCGACGACACACAAATCTATCTCTCAACCCCCCACCTCACCCCCTCGGTCTCCACCCGAATCACACACCTGTTGAGCGACATATCAGACTGGATGTCGCTCCACTTCCTTAAACTGAACCTCTCCAAAACCGAGTTTCTTGTCTTCCCTCCAGCCCGGACACCACCCCCCATTGACTTCTCCATCATGTCCAACAACGCCACCATCAATCCCGCCCCGCAGGCCAGAGTACTTGGTGTCATTTTGGACTCCAACCTATCCTTCCAGCCCCAAGTCCACTCTTTAACAAACTCGTGCAGACTCCACCTCCGCAACATGCAGACTCCACCTCCGCAACATCGCCAAAATCCGCACGTTCCTAACTCCAGAAACCACTAAACAGCTCATCCACTCCCTCATCATATCACGACTCGACTACTGCAACTCCCTCCTCACTGGCCTGCCTCGCCGCTGGCTATCCCCGCTTCAGTCCATCCTGAATACGGCTGCCAGACTCATTCACCTTTCCAACCGCTCCGTTTCCGCCACCCCCCTCTGCCAATCCCTCCACTGGCTTCCGATTGCGCAACGGATCAAATTCAAAATCCTAACGCTGACGTACAAAGCCGTCCACCATACTGCCCCGAACTACATCTCTGACCTAATATCCAAGTACCGCCCAACACGCACACTCCGCTCCTCACAAGACCTCCTTCTCTCTAGTTCCCTGGTCTCCTCCTCCCATGCCCGCCTCCAGGACTTCTCCAGGGTGTCACCCATCCTCTGGAACTCCCTGCCCCAACCCATCAGATTATCACCTACTCTCCTCTCCTTTAGGCGCACCCTGAAAACCCATCTCTTCAGGGAAGCCTACCCTGCCCCCTGCTAACTTGCCGACCTCCTCCACTCTTCCTACCACTCCATCCCCCACAGCTATCTCCTCCTGTGCCACCATCCCCTCCCTCCTAGATTGTAAGCTTGAAAGAGCAGGGCCCTCGATACCCTCATGTTTTGCATTGTATTGGTATTGTTCTGTCACATGTTCTGTCCCCCTTTATAATGTACAGCGCTGAGCGAACTATTGGCGCTTTATAAATACTGTATAATAATAATAATAATAATGACACCCCAACACCTGACATATGACACCCCAACACCTGACATATGACACCCTCCATACACTCCGACACCCCCTATACACCTGACATATGACACCCCCCATACACTCCGACACCCCCTATACACCTGACATATGACACCCCCTATACACCCCGACACCCCCTATACACCCCGACACCTGACATATGACCCCCCCCATACACTCCGACACCCCCTATACACCCCGACACCCCCTATACACCCCGACACCTGACATATAACCCCCCCCCCCTCCTGAGCCAGGACCATTGTGTATATATCAGGATGTTGGTGTATCTGTCCTCAGCCCATATATGTGATCAGTTGTGCAGATCATCGCTCCCCCATCTCCCCGACACACAGATCACACAGTGATGACATCATCGGGTACAAGGCGGGGGCGGCAAACTTCACACAGCGACTTTATCTGCTGACAGATCTGATCGATCTTCCTGTCTTCTCCATCACCGACCTCAGTCAGCCCCGCCCCCCGTATAATATATCCTATATCTGGAGGGCGGTGATGTCACTCTGTATAAATATCTTATATCTGGAGGGCGGTGATGTCACTCTGTATAATATATCTTATATCTGGAGGGCGGTGATGTCACTCTGTAAATATATATCTTATATCTGGGAGGGCGGTGATGTCACTCTGTATAATATATCTTATATCCGGAGAGCGGTGATGTCACTCTGTATAATATATCTTATATCGGAGGGCGGTGATGTCACTCTGTATAACATATCTTATATCTGGAGAGCGGTGATGTCACTCCTGTATATTGTATCTTATATCTGGAGGGCGGTGATGTCACTCTGTAAAAATATATCTTATATCTGGAGAGCGGTGATGTCACTCTGTATAATATATCTTACATCTGGAGGGCGGTGATGTCACTCTGTATAATATATCTTATATCTGGAGGGTGGTGATGTCACTCTGTATAATATATCTTATATCTGGAGGACGGTGATGTCACTCTGTATAATATATCTTATATCTGGAGGGCGGTGATGTCACTCTGTATAATATATCTTATATCTGGAGGACGGTGATGTCACTCTGTATAATATATCTTATATCTGGAGGGCGGTGATGTCACTCTGTATATATATCTTATATCTGGAGGGCGGTGATGTCACTCTGTATAATATATCTTATATCTGGAGGGCGGTGATGTCACTCTGTATAATATATCTTATATCTGGAGGGCGGTGATGTCACTCTGTATAATATATCTTATATCTGGAGGGCGGTGATGTCACTCTGTATATTATATCTTATATCTGGAGAGCGGTGATGTCACTCCCGTATAATATATCTTATATCTGGAGGGCGGTGATGTCACTCTGTATAATATATCTTATATCCGGAGGGCGGTGATGTCACTCCTGTATAATATATCTTATATCTGGAGGGCGGTGATGTCACTCCTGTATAATATATCTTATATCTGGAGAGCGGTGATGTCACTCTGTATAATATATCTTATATCCGGAGGGCGGTGATGTCACTCCTGTATAATATATCTTATATCTGGGGGGCGGTGATGTCACTCTGTATAATATATCTTATATCTGGAGGGTGGTGATGTCACTCTGTATAACATATCTTATATCTGGAGGGCGGTGATGTCACTCCTGTATATTATATCTTATATCTGGAGGGCGGTGATGTCACTCTGTATAATATATCTTATATCCGGAGGGCGGTGATGTCACTCTGTATAATATATCTTATATCTGGAGGGCGGTGATGTCACTCCTGTATATTATATCTTATATCTGGAGGGCGGTGATGTCACTCTGTATAATATATCTTATATCTGGAGGGCGGTGATGTCACTCTGTATAATATATCTTATATCTGGAGGGCGGTGATGTCACTCCCGTATAATATATCTTATATCTGGAGGGCGGTGATGTCACTCTGTATAATATATCTTATATCTGGAGGGCGGTGATGTCACTCCTGTATAATATATCTTATATCCGGAGGGCGGTGATGTCACTCTGTATAATATATCTTATATCTGGAGGGCGGTGATGTCACTCTGTATAATATATCTTATATCTGGAGGGCGGTGATGTCACTCTGTATAATATATCTTATATCTGGAGGGCGGTGATGTCACTCTGTATAATATATCCTATATCTGGAGGGTGGTGATGTCACTCCTGTATAATATATCTTATATCCGGAGGGCGGTGATGTCACTCTGTATAATATATCTTATATCCGGAGGGCGGTGATGTCACTCTGTATAATATATCTTATATCCGGAGGGCGGTGATGTCACTCTGTATATATATCTTATATCTGGAGGGCGGTGATGTCACTCTGTATAATATAACTTATATCTGGAGGGCGGTGATGTCACTCTGTATAATATATCTTATATCTGGAGGGCGGTGATGTCACTCTGTATAATATATCTTATATCTGGAGGGCGGTGATGTCACTCTGTATAATATATCTTATATCTGGAGGGCGGTGATGTCACTCTGTATAATATATCTTATATCTGGAGGGCGGTGATGTCACTCTGTATAATATATCTTATATCTGGAGGGCGGTGATGTCACTTCTGTATAATATATCTTATATCTGGAGGGCGGTGATGTCACTCCTGTATAATATATCTGGAGGGCGGTGATGTCACTCTGTATATTATATCTGGAGGGCGGTGATGTCACTCTGTATATCTGGAGGGCGGTGATGTCACTCTGTATATTATATCTGGAGGGCGGTGATGTCACTCTGTATATTCTATCTGGAGGGCGGTGATGTCACTATATCTGGAGGGCGGTGATGTCACTATATCTGGAGGGCGGTGATGTCACTATATCTGGAGGGCGGTGATGTCACTCCTGGACATTATAGTAATGCTGTATAATTGATTCCTGCAGGGGGCGATGGCGACGTCAGAAGACGAGTTGATCGGGATCCCGTTCCCGGAACACAGCAGCGATCTCCTGAGCTGCCTGAACGAGCAGCGTCACCGCGGCGTGCTGTGTGACATCACCATCAAGACGCAGGGATTGGAGTACCGCACCCACCGCGCCGTGCTGGCCGCCTGCAGCCAATATTTCGCAAGCTGTTCACGGGGCTCCGCCCACCAAGTCGTCCCGCGACGTCTGCCAGCTGGACTTCATGAAACCCGACGCTCTGGGCGCCCTCCTGGACTTCGCCTACACCGCCACGCTCACCATCAGCAACGCCAACATGCGCGACGTGCTGCGCGCCGCGCGCCTCCTGGAGATCCCGTGCGTGGTGGAGGCCTGCGTGGAGATCCTGCGATGTAACGGGGGGCGGGAGGAGATGGGCGGAGACGCCGGAAGATCTGGAGGGCTTCCTGCGGGCGCGGCAATATCTGGAGTGTTACGGCATGCAGGAAAACGGCGAAGATGCCACGCCCCCTCCGGAGCCGGAAAGCTCCCTGCTTCCGGTGCATTCCATGCCGGCGCCGCACAAACCGGTGCAACTTATCCCTCGAAAAGGCCGGAGGAAGTTCCTGCAGGTGAACCCGAGTCAGAGGCCGCAGAACGGCAGTCCGTATATCGTGGACGACGACTCCACGGAAAGGCCGAGAGCCCCGCAGAAGCGGCATCACCGGCAGAACTACCGCCAGGCGACGGCGGCCTCCACTACGAGCGATTCACCCCCGACAACGGCCTGGGGGGCCAGCACATGTTCGTCCCCCCTTCTCCACCCGACGAAATCCTGTCTGACGAAGAGCCCACCGACATGACCTTCCTGGGGCCCCTGGACCCCGAGCACCCGGAACTGATGGCCTCTTCCCTGGACGGCACCGACAAGCTGGTGAGGAAACGGCGATCGCAGATGCCGCAGGGAATGTCCCGTCTGCCACAAGATCATCCACGGGGCCGGGAAACTCCCCCGCCAACATGCGCACCCACACCGGGGAGAAACCCTTCGTGTGCCAGGTCTGCGGAGTCCGATTCACAAGGTGAGCTACCGCCGGCCAATAGGAACCTTCCTTCCGGGGCTCCATGACTGGGGGGGGAGGTACAGGCATACCCCCCCCACCCCATGCCCAGTCATCTCATAGGTGCCACAGACACTCGGAGTGTGGTCCAATCATGTGGTCTGTCTGCCGCCATCATTATCCCCGTCCTCTGGGCCCAACCAGCTCCCCCTACATCCCCCTTTTCTCCTTTGCCCTCCCTTTTTTGTTTCCCTTTGCTCCCACCCTGTACCTGTCCTCCCCCCTCCAGAAGATTCCCCGCACCTGCCCTCCCCCTCCAGGAGATTCCCCGCACCTGCCTCCCCCTCCAGGAGATTCCCCGCACCTGCCCCTCCCCTCCAGGAGATTCCCCGCACCTGCCCTCCCCCTCCAGGAGATTCCCCGCACCTGCCCTCCCCCTCCAGGAGATCCCCGCACCTGCCTCCCCCTCCAGGAGATCCCCGCACCTGCCCTCCCCCTCCAGGAGATTCCCCGCACCTGCCCTCCCCCTCCAGGAGATCCCCGCACCTGCCCTCCCCCTCCAGGAGATTCCCAGCACCTGCCCTCCCCCTCCAGGAGATTCCCCGCACCTGCCCTCCCCCTCCAGGAGATTCCCCGCACCTGCCCTCCCCCTCCAGGAGATTCCCGCACCTGCCCTCCCCCTCCAGGAGATTCCCGCACCTGCCCTCCCCCTCCAGGAGATCCCCGCCACCTGCCTCCCCCTCCAGGAGATTTCCCGCACCTGTCCCCCCCCCCCAGGAGATTTCCCGCTCCTGCCCTCCCCCTCCAGGAGATTCCCCGCACCTGTCCTCCCCCTCCAAGAGATTGCTCCACCCCGCACCCTGCCTTCCCCTCCAGGAGATTCCCCGGACCTTCCTCCACCCTCCAGGAGATTTCCCGCACCTGTCCTCCACCCTCCAGGAGATTTCCCGCACCTGTCCCTCCACCCTCCAGGAGATTCCCCGCACCTGCCCTCCCCCTCCAGGAGATTCCCCGCACCTGCCCTCCCCCTCCCAGGAGATTCCCCGCACCTGCCCTCCCCACTCCAGGAGATTCCCCGCACTGCCCACCCCTCCAGGAGATTCCCCGCACCTGCCCTCCCCCTCCAGGAGATTCCCCGCACCTGCCCTCCCCTCCAGGAGATTCCCCGCACCTGCCCTCCCCCTCCAGGAGATTCCCCGCACCTGCCCCTCCCCCTCCAGGAGATTCCCCGCACCTGCCCTCCCCTCCAGGAGATTCCCCGCACCTGCCCTCCCCCTCCAGGAGATTCCCCGCACCTGCCCTCCCCTCCAGGAGATTCCCCGCACCTGCCCTCCCCCTCCAGGAGATTTCCCGCACCTGCCCTCCCCCTCCAGGAGATTCCCCGCACCTGCCCTCCCCCTCCAGGAGATTTCCCGCACCTGGTCCCCCCCCCCCAGGAGATTTCCCGCACCTGCCCTCCCCTCCAGGGATTCCCCGCACCTGTCCTCCCCCCTCCAAGAGATTGCTCCCACCCCGCACCTGCCTTCCCCCTCCAGGAGATTCCCCGGACCTGTCCTCCACCCTCCAGGAGATTTCCCCACCTGTCCTCCACCCTCCAGGAGATTTCCCGCACCTGTCCTCCACCCTCCAGGAGATTCCCCCGCACCCTGCCCCTCCCCCTTCCCGGAGATTCCCCGCACCTGTCCTCCCCCTCCCGAGATTCCCCGCACCTGTCCTCCCCCCTCCCGGAAGATTCCCCGCCACCTGTCCTCCCCCCTCCCGGAGATTCCCCGCACCTGTCCTCCCCCTCCGGAGATTCCCCGCACCTGTCCTCCCCCCTCCCGGAGATTCCCCCGCACCTGTCCTCCCCCCTCCCGGAGATTCCCCGCACCTGCCCTCCCCCTCCAGGAGATTCCCCGCACCTGCCCTCCCCCTCCAGGAGATTCCCCGCACCTGCCCTCCCCCTCCAGGAGATTCCCCGCACCTGCCCTCCCCCTCCAGGAGATTCCCCGCACCTGCCCTCCCCCTCCAGGAGATTCCCCGCACCTGCCCTCCCCCTCCAGGAGATTCCCCGCACCTGCCCTCCCCCTCCAGGAGATTCCCCGCACCTGCCCTCCCCCTCCAGGAGATTTCCCGCACCTGCCCTCCCCCTCCAGGAGATTTCCCGCACCTGTCCCCCCCCCCCAGGAGATTTCCCGCACCTGTCCCCCCCCCCCCACCAGGAGATTTCCCGCACCTGCCCTCCCCCTCCAGGAGATTCCCCGCACCTGTCCTCCCCCCTCCAAGAGATTGCTCCCACCCCGCACCTGCCTTCCCCCTCCAGGAGATTCCCCGGACCTGTCCTCCACCCTCCAGGAGATTTCCCGCACCTGTCCTCCACCCTCCAGGAGATTTCCCGCACCTGCCCTCCCCCCTCCAGGAGATTCCCCGAACCTGCCCTCCACCCTCCAGGAGATTCTCCGCACCTGCCCTCCCCCCTCCAGGAGATTCTCCGCACCTGCCCTCCCCCCTCCAGGAGATTGCTCCCACCCCGCACCTGTCCTCCACCCTCCAGGAGATTCCCCGGACCTGTCCTCCACCCTCCAGGAGATTTCCCGCACCTGTCCTCCACCCTCCAGGAGATTTCCCGCACCTGCCCTCCACCATCCAGGAGATTTCCCGCACCTGCCCTCCCCCCTCCAGGAGATTCCCCGCACCTGTCCTCCACCCTCCAGGAGATTCCCCGCACCTGTCCTCCACCCTCCAGGAGATTCCCCGCACCTGTCCTCCACCCTCCAGGAGATTCCCCGCACCTGTCCTCCACCCTCCAGGAGATTCCCCGCACCTGCCCTCCCCCCTCCAGGAGATTCCCCGCACCTGCCCTCCCCCCTCCAGGAGATTCCCCGCACCTGCCCTCCCCCCTCCAGGAGATTCCCCGCATCTCCCCTCCCCCCCTCCAGGAGATTGCCTGCACCTGCCCTCCCTCTCCAGGAGATTGCCTGCAACCTGCAGCTACCCCCCCCCCACAGTAGATTTCTCACACCCCGCACCTGCCCTCCCCCTCCAGGAGATTCCCCGCACCTGCCCTCCCCCTCCAGGAGATTCCCCGCACCTGCCCTCCCCCTCCAGGAGATTCCCCGCACCTGCCCTCCCCCTCCAGGAGATTCCCCGCACCTCCCCCCCCCCCCTCCAGGAGATTGCCTGCACCTGCCCTCCCTCTCCAGGAGATTCCCCGCACCTCTCCCCCCTCCAGGAGATTCCCCGCACCTCCCCCCCCCCCCCCCCCCTCCAGGAGATTGCTCACACCCCGCACCTGCCCTCCCCCCCAGGAGATTGCTCCCGCCCACCTCTGTACTCAGACATGTGGCATGCAGGCGGGACAGCAGCGTGTCCCTGGAAGCGTGTAAAGCTCACCATACACTACGTGATCTGATTGTACAATCTCCTTCATATCCGCCCTCAGCTGTGATTGGCTAGATAGGTGGCTCCTCCCATTATATCATGTTTTCTCCCATTGAGGCACACAGCTTGATGATCATCAAGGAACCTTTGGCCTGAGGGGTGGGCACATCAAAGCAAGCCGGGCAGGTGGGAGGGGCTATAACTTCAAGGGGGCGGGTTTTAAGTTTCCTTGTAGCTGTTCCACGTCTCCTGTAGGTGGCAGTATAATCCGGGGTCAGGCTGGTTCTGGAATTGCCATCATTTGGTACCATTCATGAGTTGTGATGTTCTTGTTTTGCTCCCCCCCTCACGGCTGCCATGTTTTCTCCCCCCCCCCCCCCCAGGAATGACAAGCTGAAGATCCACATGCGGAAACACACGGGCGAGCGCCCCTACTGCTGCGAGCATTGCAGCGCCCGCTTCCTGCACAGCTACGACCTGAAGAACCACATGCACCTTCACACCGGGGACCGGCCCTACGAGTGCACGCTGTGCCACAAGGCCTTCGCCAAGAGGACCACCTCCAGCGCCACATGAAGGGGCAGAACTGCCTGGAGGTGCGCACCCGCCGCCGACGCAAAGAAGACCCCCCGGCTCCCGCGCATCATCCCCACCCCCGCCCTCGACCTCACCAACGGCAAGATGGATGACCTCCGCCTGTCCATGCTGCGCTACTGGAGCCTTCCTCAACCGCACTCAGGAGGGGGCAGCCCTGAGGGGCCCTTGGTACTGGACCCTTCGTAGCACTTTGGTGGCGGTAAACGCCCCCCCCCCCAAACCCCCTTCCGCAGCGGGGGGGAGAGAGAGGGGGAGGGGTCCCCGAGAAAATTTTTAGTTTAATCCGCAGCACTTGTGCTAACCCCACCACAGACATCCTCGTGTCCCCAAAAATATTTGATGTACCTTCTCTCCTCAGCCGTTCTGCGCCCCCCCAACAACCCCATCCCCCCCCCCCAATCGCAATCCCCGAAAATGTGGATGGACTGACTGCTGCAAGTCCGACCGACAATGGCTGGACTCTAAAAGGGACGGGGGCGGGGAAACCCAGAGACTTGATAAAGGGGGGGGGAGGGAGGGGAGGGGTGAGGAGAGAAAAAAAAAAAAAGGGGGGGGGGGGTCCAGTTCCGAAACCTCAGGGATCATTCAATGTGGTGAATCTTTCCAGATTGGCTTCTCTAGAGCTAGAATAAGATATGATAATCGCTATTTTTTATTGAATGAGATATATAATATATACTGTCTGTATATAGAGAGATGCCCAGATATATATATACAGGAGGAGTATATAGGGGGGGTCGCGGAGGGGGGGGGGGGCGGAGAGCAATAATGTGGGTGACGCTGCAATGGTGGATCGCAGGGGGCGGGGCTAGATGGGAGGGATTGCTGCCCCCACCCACTTCTTCCTTGCTTTATGGGGGAGCGGGGGAGGGGATTGGATGAGGAATGGCGCCCCACCCCACTCGGTCCTTGCTTTATGGTGCTGTGCCTTCTCTGACTGTACGAGTGTCTTGTACGCAACCCGCGCCGCGCAAATCCTACCGACGTGACTCCATTGTACCCCATATCGCTTCGCTGCAATACGAGGGTTCACAGGGGAAATGTGGGGGAGGTGGGCTCTAACCTCATCTACATGGATGCATCTCCAGTCTGGGGGGGGGGGGGCGCTCTACCCTCCTCTACATGGATGCATCTCCAGTCTGGGGGGGGGGGGCGCTCTACCCTCCTCTACATGGATGCATCTCCAGTCTGGGGGGGGGGCGCTCTACCCTCCTCTACATGGATTCATCTCCAGTCTGGGGGGGGGTGCTCTACCCTCCTCTACATGGATTCATCTCCAGTCTGTGGCTTTTAATAGCCCTCCTTCCTGGTGCCCCGCCACCTCATTGGGGTGTAGTAAAGGCTTCTGCCACCTGAGGGCGCCCCACCACCTTATTGGGCGTAGTAAAGGCTTCTGCCACCTGAGGGCGCCACACCAGCTTGTTAGGTGTAGTAAAGGCTTCTGCCACCTGAGGGCGCCCCACACCTTATTGGGTGTGGTAAAGGCTTCTGCCGCCTGAGGGCGCCCCACCACCTTATTGGGCGTAGTAAAGCTTCTGCCGTCTGAGGCGCCCCACCACCTCATTGGGTGTGGTAAAGGCTTCTGCCACCTGAGGGCCGCCACACCAGCTTGTTAGGTGTAGTAAAGGCTTCTGCCACCCGGGGCACACCACCACCTTATTGGGTGTGGTAAAGGCTTCTGCCGCCTGAGGGCGCCCCACCACCTTATTGGGCGTAGTAAAGGCTTCTGCCACTCGAGGGCGCCCCACCACCTTATTGGGTGTAGTAAAGGCTTCTGCCACTCGAGGGCGCCCCACCACCTTATTGGGTGTGGTAAAGGCTTCTGCCGCCTGAGGGCGCCCCACCACCTTATTGGGCGTAGTAAAGGCTTCTGCCACTCGAGGGCGCCCCACCACCTTATTGGGCGTAGTAAAGGCATCTGCCACCCGGGGGCGCCCCACCACCTTATTGGGCGTAGTAAAGGCTTCTGCCACCCGGGGGCGCCCCACCACCTTACTGGGCGTAATAAAGGCTTCTGCCACCTAGGGGGCGCCCCAGATGTCACACAACATCCATTTTGGGGGGCTTGCTCTTGTTCCCGCATGAACTGTGCGGGGTCCGTACGGCGCAGTAGGCGGGGCGCGGGCACAGATGGCGCCATGTGGGAGGGTGTTGGGTACCGGGTGACGATTGGTTGTATTTGGGGAATTTTTAGGTTTTATTACCATTTTCTGATTATTAAGCCATTGACCTCCTTAGACTGGAGCCCCTCCCCCTTCCCCTCCCCCGCTATAAATTATTGTCTTCTTTCCTGTGATTGGTTAGTTTGGATCGCCAGTTTTAGATGGTGAATAGAATGGAGGTTGGTAAGGGCAGGACCCTGTGTGCGTAGTTGTGGGCGCGCCCTTTTTTTTTGGGGGGGTGGCATTCTGGGTAATAAACGTGAGCAGCGCGGGCTCCCGTGTAGCGTGACGGAGCCGATTTTTTCTGTTTGTACTTTAAATTATTATTATTGAATGTTTTTTTTGTTTTTTTTGCGGAGGATTTGGGGTACCGGGGACACATTACTGCACAACGCCCAGTCTGTCTGATGTCCAGCTGAGATGGACGAGGTGACTGGGTCACCCCTATATCCACTGAGAGACCGCCCCCACAGAGCCGAGAGACCACCCCCAAGGAGCTGAGAGAGACGGAGGTGTTTAAAGGAAGCCCCTCCCTTCCTCTACAGACGCTTTGGGTGGAACCTCGGAGGCAACTGATAAAAGCACTTTCGTAGGTCTTAAAGGGGGGAACCCCACCCCCTTATTGTTTTAGTCTGGGCTGCTTACTAGTGAATTGGCTCTCGTGGGCCCCCAGTGATGAATTTTCCTGCGGCTGTTACGTAGTGACTTTGCTGGAGAATGCGTCACAAGAAGTGAGACTCTTGAGTATGAGGGCCGGGACATCTCACCACTGGAAGTCCTTGAGAAATCATTGGGTTGCCCCCCCTGTAAGTAAAATTCCATTACTGGGTGGGCTCGCCCTTCAGGGGCCCCATTTGTGGGGCGTCATGTTGGAAGTCATTTGTAGCGCGCTCCGTTGCGTTGGGCTGTCGTTCAAAACGAATCTTAACGTACGCAACTTGCATTCCCACAACGCAGTCGCCTAAATGGGCCCTTGATGGTGCCATGGGGTGGGGGGGAGGGTAATAAACGTCCAGTTGCCCCAGGCGGGTCAGATCTTTCTATCCATTCCTGTGTCAGTAATGTGTCTCCCGACTCATAGAAAATAATTATTTAATTGTCATTGTTTTGGACCAAGAACCCTCTGGAAGAGTCCCTTCCAGCGAAATGCGTTTTGTACACCCCTCCCCCTCCCCTCCCCCATCCCGCCTCTGTACAGTTTAAAGATAACAAGGACAGGAGGGGGTTAAAATGACAAAGTCGTAGCACTCCGGAAGGTTCCTAAGGACCCCCTCCGTCCGATATTCCTTGTGTCACGCTCTCCGGGGTCACCGCGGCTCCGAAGGGTCGATTTTTCTGCTTCTGAAAAGGTTTGCACTCTCTCACACCGTGTAACGATGGCACTACGAGGGCCCGCCCCCGAGGAACGCTCCTTCTTGGATGAGGAGAAAGAGTTCAGATATTGATAGAACGGGGTCTGCTCATAACAGGCTGCTGATTTCACTCAAACTAGGCCCCTCCCCCCATGTAACGATGGCACTACGAGGGCCGGCCCCCGAGGATCACTCCTTTTATGAGGAGAGTTCTGATATTGATAGAACGGGGTCTGTTCATAACGGCGGCTGCTGATTTTGCTCAAACTAGGCCCCTTCCCCCCGTGTAACGATGGCACTATGAGGGCCCGCCTCCAAGGAACGCTCCTTATTGGATGAGGAGAAAGAGTTCAGATATTGATAGAACGGGGTCTGCTCACAACAACGGAGGCTGCTGATTTCACTTAAACTAGGCCCCCCCCCCCCATGTAACGATGGCACTACGAGGGCCGGCCCCCGAGGATCACTCCTTCTTTGAGGAGAAAGAGTTCAGATATTGATAGAACGGGGTCTGTTCATAACGGCGGCTGCTGATTTCGCTCAAACTAGGCCCCTTCCCCCCGTGTAACGATGGCACTATGAGGGCCCGCCTCCATGGAACGCTCCTTATTGGATGAGGAGAAAGAGTTCAGATATTGATAGAACGGGGTCTGTTCTTAACGGCAGCCGCTGATTTTGCTCAAACTAGGCCCCTCCCCCCCCAAAAAAAAGTTGAGCGCCAAGTTGAAATAACTGAAGGCTGTCAGTTACCAACCCAACGCTAGAGGGAATGAAGAGCCGGCTGCACTCTGATGACATCATCAATAGAAAAGCTTTATTGTTCCAGATCACGATCACATAAAGTCGGCCCAAACCCTCTTCATGCTGACGCATTTTAGTCTAAGGGTGAGCTCTTTCTACATGAAATGGAGTGAGGAGGGTCTTGGCGGATCTCTTGGGATCTTGTCCAGAATGGTAAGCCCTATCTGGACGAAACGCGTCAGTGAGGAGGGTCTGGGTGGACCTTTTGGGATCTTGTCCTGAATGGTAAAGCTTTGCTATGACTAAGCCCCATCTGGACGAAACGCATCAGTGAGGGTCTGGGCGGATTTCATGGGATCTTGTCCAGAATGGTAATCCCTATCTGGACGAAACGCGTCAGTGAGGAGGGTCTGGGCGGATTTCATGGGATCTTGTCCAGAATGGTAATCCCTATCTGGACGAAACGCATCAGTGAGGAGGGTCTGGGTGGACCTTTTGGGATCTTGTCCCGAATGGAAAAAGCTTTGCTATGACTACGCCCTATCTGGACGAAACGCATCAGTGAGGAGGGTCTGGGTGGATTTCTTGGGATCTTGTCCAGAATGGTAGGGCTTAGTCATAGCAAAGCTTTATCTGGACGAAACGCATCAGTGAGGAGGGTCTGACTGGACCTTTTGGGATCTTGTCCAGAATGGTAGGGCTTAGTCATAGCAAAGCTTTATCTGGACGAAACGCATCAGTGAGGAGGGTCTTGGTGGACCTTTTGGGATCTTCTCCAGAATGGTAAAGCTTCGCTATGACTACGCCCCATCTGGACGAAACGCATCAGTGAGGAGGGTCTTGGTGGACCTTTTGGGATCTTCTCCAGAATGGTAAAGCTTCGCTATGACTACGCCCCATCTGGACGAAACGCATCAGTGAGGAGGGTCTTGGTGGACCTTTTGGGATCTTCTCCAGAATGGTAAAGCTTCGCTATGACTACGCCCCATCTGGACGAAACGCATCAGTGAGGAGGGTCTGGGTGGACCTTTTGGGATCTTGTCCAGAATGGTAGGGCTTAGTCATAGCAAAGCTTTATCTGGACGAAACGCGTCAGTGAGGAGGGTCTGGGCGGATCTTCTGTGATCTTTTCATCAATAACAAAGCTTTGCCATAACTAAGCTAAAAATGTGTTAGATGAGGAGGTTTTTGGTGGACCTTTTATGAGGTTGTCCAGAACAGTAAAGTTTTTTTTGTTATGACTAATCCCTATCCAGACAAAACGCGTCAGTAGATGATCTGGGAGGATCATCAGATTTGGAAAAATGTTATTCAAGAAAAAAAAAAAATCAAAGTCCTCTGTGGATGAAATGAGTTAGCTGAGGTGGTTCTTGGTGGACCTTTTGTGATCTTCTCCAGGACTATGAAGCTTTGCCAAGACGAAGCCCATTCTGGGCTGAAATACACCCAGCGAGGGTCTGGGTGGCCTCTTTGTGATCTTGTCTGGAACAATAAAGCTTTGTTAGTGCTGATGTCATCAGAGCAGGGCCGGCTCTTGTTATCTATGGGGATCGCTGGTGCGTTGGTGCTCAGCCAATACCTGCTTCCACACAAACGGGCGGACTTCAGTCCCCGTGTGTCCATAAACACTAGAAGGACGCGGTCTTCTCCAGCAAGCCGCCATTTTGGGAGTCATTTCTCTCGGTAGAACGGGAAACTTTATTTATAAAATGAACGATTCACCCGGAGGGCGGCCATGAGATTACGTGATTGGACAATGGCCTCCGGGCACCACCCGTTACTCTACAGCGTGTTCACGATGGCGACGGTAAACGCATTTCATGGCTGAAATTTTTGAAAAAAGAAAGTCATGTCCTTCCCGAGAGATTTGACTCTTCGACGCATTTCACCCACACTATGGTCTTCGCCCTAGAAAAAGCAAAAAGCCAGACCGATCCCCCCGGGTTGCAGACTGGTCAGGTCTCCAGGAGCCCACGCGTCCTCATTGGTATCTCCTCCTCACGTGGCCTATTTATAAAAGGGGGCGGGTGATGGGAATACAGCCGTTCCAACAAGTTACGCGTTTCGTAACCATTTTTAATAAAGGGGGGAATTTTGTTCGATGTCTTTTTTTTTAAATTGATTGCTTCGTGCCTATAAAAGCGTACAATGACCCCCTAAATGATCTGATGTTTTGCCGCTCATCCAAGATCGTTGAGCGTGGGAAGTGCTGGCCCAGCCGTTCTAGGCGGAGTATACGGTGTGACGGAGGGCGGTGCAGTATATAGCATACAGCTGATAATATTACACTATATAATTCTATAGGATATATTCACACACCAGGCTTTTCTACTTCTGTGTTTCTTTATTGTTAACCACCCCGCCACTCGTTTGATCGTGGGGTATCGAATGGCGCTGGATGCTGTGGAAGGGGGGGGGGGCAAACCCCTGCGTTTGGGGCCCTCCGAGCTGCATTGTGTAGAGGCTGGACCCCAAAGTTTGGGTTTCTTCAAGCTGCATTGTGAAGAGTTTGGACCATCATGTCTGGGGTCCTTCAAGCTACATTGTGCAGAGGTTGGACCCTCCATTTGGGGGTTCTTCACTCTGCATTGTGTAGAGGCTGGACCATCACTTCTGGGGTCCTTCAAGCTGCATTGTGCGGAGGTTGGACCCTGCATATGGTGGATCTTCACTCTGAAGGACCCCTGACATGATGGTCCCACCTCTACACCATGCAAGCTGCATTGTGTTGAGCCCTTCATTTGGGGGTTCTTCACTCTGCATTGTGTAGAGGTTGGGCCCTTCATTTGGGGGTTCTTCACTCTGCATTGTGTAGAGGTTGGGCCCTTCATTTGGGGGTTCTTCACTCTGCATTGTGTAGAGGTTGGGCCCTTCATTTGGGGGTTCTTCACTCTGCATTGTGTAGAGGTTGGGCCCTTCATTTGGGGGTTCTTCACTCTGCATTGTGTAGAGGTTGGGCCCTTCATTTGGGGGTTCTTCACTCTGCATTGTGTAGAGGTTGGGCCCTTCATTTGGGGGTTCTTCACTCTGCATTGTGTAGAGGTTGGACCATCACTTCTGGGGTCCTTCAAGCTGCATTGTGTTGTGGTTGGGCCCTTCATTTGGGGGTTCTTCACTCTGCATTGTGTAGAGGCTGGACCATCACTTCTGGGGTCCTTCAAGCTGCATTGTGTTGAGGTTGGGCCCTCCATTTGGGGGTTCTTCACTCTGCATTGTATAGAGGCTGGACCATCAAGTCTGGGGTCCTTCAAGCCGCTGCATTTTGTAGAGGCCGGACCCCTATGTTTGAGGCCCTTCAAGCTACATTGTGTTGAGGTTGGGCCCTCCATTTGGGGGTTCTTCACCCTGCATTGTATAGAGGCTGGACCATCAAGTCTGGGGTCCTTCAAGCTGCTGCATTGTGTAGAGGCCGGACCCCTATGTTTGAGGCCCTTCAAGCAACATTGTGTTGAGGTTGGGCTCTGCCATTGGGGGTTCTTCACTTTGCATTGTGTGGAGGCCAGAACCCCACATGTTTGGGGCCCTCCAAGTTGCATTGTGTAGAGACTGGATCCCCACGTTTACACAACGCAGCTTGAAGGACCTGAAAACGTGGGGATCCAGTCTCTACAGAATGCAACTTGGAGGGCCCCAAACATGTGGGGTTCTGGCCTCTACACAATGCAAAGTGAAGAGCCCCCAATGGCAGGGCCCAACCTCAACACATTGTTGCTGGGAGGGCCTCAAACATGGGGGTCCGGCCTCTACACAATGCAGCAGCTTGAAGGACCCCAGACTTGATGGTCCAGCCTCTACACAATGCAGGTTGAAGGACCTGAAGAGGCCGGACCCCCACGTTTGGGGCCTTCCAAGTTGCATTGTGCAGACACTGGACCCCCCACATGTTGTGGACCCTCCAAGCTGCATTGCATAGAGTCCAAACCCTGCATTTGGGGTCCTCCAAGCCGCACTGTGCAGAAGCCGGACCCCAACGTTTGTGGTCCTCCTGAGCTACATTATGTAGAGGCTGAACCCCACGTTTTGGGGGTCCCCCAAGCTGCATTGTGTACATACGTGTGATTGTTGGCGATCTCTGTATATAGAACGTTTGTCTGCTGGTTTTAGGGTCTGAATTTATAAAACTGCAAATTCCAAAGCCATAAGCGGGATGATGTGTAAAATGATGAAAGTCGGACCGCCTCCCCCTCTCCCCCCCCCACCCGCCGGTCCTCTGGACACAAGTGACCGCTGGTTGGTGGAAGCTCGGCGGGCTCTACGCTGACGGAGTAGGACCCGCCCGAGCCCCCGCCATAGCGACTGGTTGAGTTTTGCGTCTGTGTATCGGATATAAAGGGGCCTATTTATAAGGGTCAAGAATGGCGTTTTCTTCCTGCCCCCCCCCCCCATAAATCCCTTTTTTTTAAAGGTTCTGAACGCCTGGGAGGCGGGAAGGACCGGCGATCTCGTGACCGCTGCGAATGGTTGCCACGGTGGCCAGATGATCAGGAGCTGGTCCGGCCGCCGGTTACCAATTGTTAGCGGGGACCGAGAGCTGTGCATAAAAAAAACTTTATTGTTCCAGACACTGCCTATACATTCTCCTGACGCACATCACCCCCTGCTGGGGCTTCGTTGCAGAGCTCTAGGGTCAGGGGACGAAACGCGTTGGGGAGGAGCCATACGGAGTACTGTTGGAACAATAAATCAAACAATTGGCGGTTAGGTTTCCGGCCCCTATAAATAGGCCCCCCTCTTACGGAAGCTATTTGCACTCTAATGTACCGGGCCCCTCCATGCACATGGCCCCCACCTTGTGTATATACACAGGCGGAATGTTTCTGTACAGCGTCCTCCCTACACCCCCCCCCCCCCGATACACAAAAACCTTTTTCCAGCCGGCCCGGGACCGGAGGGGCCGCTGCGTTGCGTGCGGGGGTGTGAGGATGATTGACAGCTGCAGGCGGTTGCGGTTTGAAATTGGTACAATCCGGAAACCCCTCCCTTCTCCCGGTTTCGGACCGGCCGGCCAGGGGGGGGACACAGCGGACCCGGGTGTCGGTTTTGGCCCCCTCGTCCCTCGTGTTTCTGTCCTTGCACTAAACAAAATGACCGGTGCGGCCCGAGGCTGGGGGGAGGGGTGGGGGGGTGTCGCTGCGGGTGGGGGGAGGGGGGGTGGTGAGAGGTGTGCCTTCCCTTTATTGAAAACACTTTTACTTGAAGTTCTACACTGGTGTGACAACGAGGGAATATTACCATTATTTAATTGTTTTTTTTGCTTATTTTTCTGTTTTTGCTTTTTTTAATGAAGGCTAATGGAGAAAATAATGAAAATATAATAAACACTTTAGGAAAATCTTCTCTTCGTCTCTTATTCCTAAATCTGATTGGTGCTTAGAGGCCCATGGAGGCGGCACCCAAGTGAGGGAACCATTTACACCATGCGCCCAGAGACAGGCCCACAGGTGAGGAGCGTGAGAGCGAGAGAACCATTTACACCATGTGCCCAGAGACAGGCCCACAGGTGAGGAGCGTGAGAGCGAGGGAACCATTTACACCATGCGCCCAGAGACAGGCCCACAGGTAAGGAGCGTGAGAGCGAGGGAACCATTTATACCAGGCACCCAGAGACAGGCCCACAGGTAAGGAGCGTGAGAGCGAGGGAACCATTTATACCAGGCACCCAGAGACAGGCCCACAAGTGAGGAGCGAGGGAACCATTTACACCATGTGCCCAGAGACAGGCCCACAAGTGAGGAGCGTCAGAGTGGGGGAACCATTTACACCAGGCACCCAGAGACAGGCCCACAGGTGAGGAGTGTGAGAGGGAACCATTTACACCAGGCACCCAGAGACAGGCCCACAGGTAAGGAGCGTGAGAGCGAGGGAACCATTTAAACCAGAAACACAGAGACAGGCCCACAGGTAAGGAGCGTGAGAGCGAGGGAACCATTTACATCATGCGCCCAGAGACAGGCCCACAAGTGAGGAGCGTGAGAGGGAACCATTTATACCATGCGCCCAGAGACAGGCTCACAGGTGAGCGTGAGAGCGAGGGAACCATTTACACCAGGCACCCAGAGAAAGGCCCACAAGTGAGGAGCGTCAGAATGGGGGAACCATTTACACCAGGCACCCAGAGACAGGCCCACAGGTAAGGAGCGTGAGAGCGAGGGAACCATTTATACCATGCGCCCAGAGACAGGCCCACAGGTAAGGAGCGTGAGAGCGAGGGAACCATTTACACCGTGCACCCAGAGACAGGCCCACAGGTAAGGAGCGTGAGAGCGAGGGAACCATTTATACCATGCGCCCAGAGACAGGCCCACAGGTGAGCGTGAGAGCGAGGGAACCATTTACACCAGGCACCCAGAGACAGGCCCACAGGTGAGGAGTGTGAGAGGGAACCATTTATACCATGCGCCCAGAGACAGGCTCACAGGTGAGCGTGAGAGCGAGGGAACCATTTACACCAGGCACCCAGAGAAAGGCCCACAAGTGAGGAGCGTCAGAGTGGGGGAACCATTTACACCAGGCACCCAGAGACAGGCCCACAGGTAAGGAGCGTGAGAGCGAGGGAACCATTTACACCGTGCACCCAGAGACAGGCCCAGAAGTGAGGAGCGTGAGAGCGAGGGAACCATTTACACTATACACCCAGAGACAGGCCCACAGGTGAGGAGCGAGGGACCATTTACACCAGGCAACCAGAGACAGGCCCACAGGTGTGGAGCGTCAGAGGGAACCATTTACACCATGCACCCAGAGACAGGCCCACAAGTGAGCGTGAGAGCGAGGGAACCATTTACACCATGCACCCAGAGACAGGCCCACAAGTGAGGAGTGAGGGAACCATTTACACCATGCACCCAGAGACAGGCCCACAGGTGAGGAGCGTGAGAGCGAGGGAACCATTTACACCAGGCACCCAGAGACAGGCCCACAAGTGAGGAGCGTCAGAGTGGGGGAACCATTTACACCAGGCACCCAGAGACAGGCCCACAGGTAAGGAGCGTGAGAGCGAGGGAACCATTTACACCGTACACCCAGAGACAGGCCCACAGGTAAGGAGCGTGAGAGCGAGGGAACCATTTACACCGTGCACCCAGAGACAGGCCCAGAAGTGAGGAGCGTGATAGTGAGGGAACCATTTACAGCGTGCACCCAGAGACAGGCCCAGAAGTGAGGAGCGTGAGAGCGAGGGAACCATTTACACTATACACCCAGAGACAGGCCCACAGGTGAGGAGCGAGGGACCATTTACACCAGGCAACCAGAGACAGGCCCACAGGTGTGGAGCGTCAGAGGGAACCATTTACACCATGCACCCAGAGACAGGCCCACAAGTGAGGAGCGTGAGAGTGAGGGAACCATTTACACCATGCACCCAGAGACAGGCCCACAAGTGAGGGAACCATTTATACCATGCACCCAGAGACAGGCCCACAGGTGAGGAGCGTGAGAGCGAGGGAACCATTTACACCATGCACCCAGACAGGCCCACAAGTGAGGAGCGTGAGAGGGAACCATTTACACCAGGCACCCAGAGACAGGCCCACAGGTGAGGAGCGTGAGAGCGAGGGAACCATTTACACCGTGCACCCAGAGACAGGCCCACAAGTGAGGAGCGTGAAAGGGAACCACAGACAGGCCCACAGGTGTGGAGCGTGAGAGCGAGGGAACCATTTACACCGTGCACCCAGAGACAGGCCCTCAAGTGGGGAGCGTGAGAGCGAGGGAACCATTTACACCATGCACCCAGAGACAGGCCCTCAAGTGGGGAGCGTGATAGTGAGGGAACCATTTACACCGTGCACCCAGAGACAGGCCCACAAGTGAGGAGCGTGAGAGCGAGGGAACCATTTACACTATACACCCAGAGACAGGCCCACAGGTGAGGAGCGTCAGAGGGAACCATTTACACCATGCACCCAGAGACAGGCTCACAAGTGAGGAGCGTGATAGTGAGGGAACCATTTACAGCGTGCACCCAGAGACAGGCCCACGGGTGGAGCGTGAGAGCGAGGCAACCATTTACACCGTGCACCCAGAGATAGGCCCACAGGTGTGGAGCGTGAGAGCGAGGGAACCATTTATAGCAGGTACCCAGAGACAGGCCCACAGGTGAGGAGCGTGAGAGCGAGGGAACCATTTACACCAGGCACCCAGAGACGGGCCCTCAAGTGGGGAGCAAGGGACCATTTACACCAGGCAACCAGAGACAGGCCCACAGGTGTGGAGCGTGAGAGCGAGGGAACCATTTACACCATGCACCCAGAGACAGGCCCACAAGTGAGGAGCGAGGGAACCATTTACACCAGGCACCCAGAGACAGGCCCACAGGTGAGGAGCGTGAGAGCGAGGGAACCATTTACACCATGCGCCCAGAGACAGGCCCACAGGTGAGGAGCGTGAGAGGAGGGAACCATTTACACCAGAAACCCAGAGACAGGCCCACAAGTGAGGAGCGTGAGAGGGAACCATTTACACCATGCGCCTAGAGACAGGCCCAGAGGTGTGGAGCGTGAGGGAACCATTTACACCAGGCACCCAGAGACAGGCCCACAGGTGAGGAGCATGAAAGCGAGGGAACCATTTACACCGTGCCCCCAGAGACAGGCCCTCTGGGTGAGGAGTGGGGGGAAGTATTTACACCGTCCACCCAGAGACGGGCCCTCTGGGTGAGGAGTGGGGGAAAGTATTTACACCGTGCACCCAGAGATGGGCCCTCTGGTTGAGGAGTGGGGGAAGTATTTACACCGTGCACCCAGAGACGGGCCCTCTGGTTGAGGAGTGGGGGAAGTATTTACACCGTGCACCCAGAGACGGGCCCTCTGGGTGAGGAGTGGGGGGAAGTATTTACACCGTGCACCCAGAGACGGGCCCTATAGGTGAAAATGAGTTTCCTTTGAGCAATCCGAGATGTAATCCCGGGAGATCCTGCCATGCAGGTCCAGGTTTAGGTTCATGTAGTAAGGTGACAACGCTCTGTTCCTGTCTCCGATTTGGGGTCCTGCGTTGTCACCGTCAGCTTCAGGAACCCGCCCTGAAGAACGCCATCACTGGAAAGCGAGGAGACAGGAAGTGGCTGTCAGGAGGCCGCAGGAGATCAGCAGCACTGAGACAAATGACAACCTGACCGTGTGCTCCCCCATCCCTCCAGCGTAGTCACTCCCCACTCTGCTCACAGCTGACCTTTAACCCTGGAATGGGAGTCTCAGCACGGAATCCATCAGAGGGATTGGTGGATGGCGCCCTCTGCTGACCCAGCTGGGAAGAGTCTCCTGTCATGGCAAAGCGTATGCTGCCACCTGGTGGGTGAAAGTTGAAGGACGACTCCGGGAAGTTCCGTGTTGCCGTCTTAACATGGAAGATATTCGATGTCATCATCGCCACCGAAAATGGGGAAACGCACTTTGGGCGCGACATGACGCCGCGAGGCTCCACCCCCTCCATGACTATGGTCAATGTTCACTCATGCAGTTCCCACCTCCCTCCCTACACCATGGGGACCCCCACTTCCCACTTCCCACCTCCCTCCCTACACCATAGGGACCCCCCAATTCCCACCTCCCTCCCTACACCATGGGGACCCCCAATTCCCACCTCCCTCTCTACACCATGGGGACACCCCAATTCCCACCTCCCTCCCTACACTATGGGGACCCCCAATTCCCACCTCCCTCCCTACACCATGGATATTAGACCCTGGGGGCCCCCAATTCCCACCCCCCTCCTCTACACCATAGATATTAGACCCTGTGGACCCCCCAATTTCAATCTCCCTTCTCTACACCATGGAAATTAGACCATGGGGACCCCCAATTCCCACCACCCTCCATACACCATGGGGACCCCCAATTTTCATCTCCCTCCTCTACACCATGGGGACCCACAATTCTCACCTCCCTCCTCTAAACCATGGGGACCCCCAATTCCCACCTCCCTCCTCTACACCATGGGCACCCCCAATTCCCACCGCCCACCCTACACTATGGGGACCCCCAATTCCCACCTCCCTCCTCTACACCATGGGCACCCCCAATTCCCACCGCCCACCCTACACCATGGGGACCCCTAATTCCCACTTCCCTCCCTACACCATGGGGACCTTCAATTCCCACCACCCTCCCTACACCATGGGGACTCCCAATCCCCACCTTCCTCTCTACACCATGGGGATCCCTCAAGTCCCACCTCCCTCCCTACACCATGGGGACCCCCAATTCCTCCTCTACACCATGGGGACCTCTCAATTCCCACCTCCCTCCCTTCACCATGGGGATCCCCAATTCCTACCTCCCTCCCTACACCATGGGGACACCCAATCCCCACCACCCTCGCTACACCATGGGGACCCCCAATTCCCACCTCCCTCTCTACACCATGGATATTAGACCCTGGGGACCCCCAGTTCCCACCTCCCTCCCTACACCATGGGGACCCTGGGGACCCCCAATTCACACCTCCCTCCCTACACCATGGATATTAGACCCTGGGGACCCCCAATTCCAACCTCCCTTCCTATACCAGGGATATTAGACCAATTCCCACCACCCTCCCTACACCATGGGGACCCCCAATTCCCAACGTCCTCCCTATACCATGGGGACCCCCAATTCCCACCTCCCTCCCTACACCATTGGGACCCCCAATTCCCACCACCCTCCCTACACCATGGGGACCCCCAATTCCCAACATCCTCCCTACACCATGGGGACCCCCAATTCCCACCTCCCTCCCTACCCCAAAGATATTAGACCCTGGGGACCCCCAATTCCCACCTCCCTCCCTACACCAAAGATATTAGACCCTGGGGACCTCCAATTCCCCCCTCCCTCCCTACACCAAAGATATTAGACCCTGGGGACCCCCAATTCCCACCGCCCTCCCTATACCAGGGATATTAGACCCCGGGGACCCCCAATTCCAACCTCCCTCCTCTACAATATGGATATTAGACCCTGGGGACCCCTAATTCCCACCTCCCACCCTACACCATGGATATTAGACCCTGGGGGCCCCCAATTCCTCCCTCCCTCCCTACACCATAGGTATAAGACCCTGGGAACCCCTATTTCACACCTCTCTCCCTACAACATGGATATTAGACCCTGTGGACCCCCCAATTTCAACCTCCCTTCTCTACACCATGGAAATTAGACCATGGGGACCCCCAATTCCCACCACCCTCCATACGCCATGGGGACCCCCAATTTCCAACGTCCTCCCTACACCATGGGGACCCCCAATTCCCAACGTCCTCCCTACACCATGGGGACCCCCAAATCCCAACGTCCCCCCTACACCATGGGGACCCCCAATTCCCACCTCCCTCCCTACACCATTGGGACCCCCAATTCCCACCACCCTCCCTACACCAAGGGGACCCCCAAATCCCAACATCCTCCCTACACCATGGGGACCCCAATTCCCACCTCCCTCCCTTCACCAAAGACATTAGACCCTGGGGACCCCCAATTCTCACCTCTCTCCCTATACCAGGGATATTAGATCCTGGGGACCCCCAATTCCCACCTCCCTCCCTATACCAGGGATATTAGACACCGGGACCCCCAATTCCAACCTCCCTCCTCTACAATATGGATATTAGACCCTGGGGACCCCTAATTCCCACCTCCCATCCTACACCATGGATATTAGACCCTGGGGGCCCCCCAATTCCTACCTCCCTCCCTACACCATGGATATTAGACCCTGAGGACCCCCAATTCCCACCCCCCTCCTCTACACCATAGATATAAGACCCTGGGAACCCCTAATTCACACCTCCCTCCCTACAACATGATATTAGACCCTGTGGACCCCCAATTTCAACCTCCCTTCTCTACACCATGGAAATTAGACCATGGAGACCCCCAATTCCCACCACCCTCCATACACCATGGGGACCCCCAATTTTCACCTCCCTCCTCTACACCATGGGGACCCCCAATTCCCACCTCCCTCCTCTACACCATGGGCACCCCCAATTCCCACCACCCACCCTACACCATGGGGACCCCCAATTCCCACCTCTACACCATGGGCACCTCCAATTCCCACTGCCCTCCCTGCACCATGAGGACCCCCAATTCCAACCTCCCTCCTCTACACCATGGGGATCTCTCAAGTCCCACCTCCCTCCCTACACCATGGGGATCCCTCAAGTCCCACCTCCCTCCCTACACCATGGGGACCCCTAATTCCCACTTCCCTCCCTACACCATGGGGACTCCCAATCCCCACCACCCTCCCTACACCATGGGGACCCCCAATTCCCACCTTCCTCTCTACACCATGGGGATCCCTCAAGTCCCACCTCCCTCCCTACACAATGGGGACCCCCAATTCCTCCTCTACACCATGGGGACCCCTCAATTCCCACCTCCCTCCCTACACCATGGGGACCCCCAATTCCCACCACCCTCCCTACACCATGGGGACCCCCAATTCCCACCACCCTCCCTACAGCATGGGGACACCCAATCCCCACCACCCTCGCTACACCATGGGGACCCCCAATTCCCACCTCCCTCTCTACATCATGGATATTAGACCCTGGGGACCCCCAGTTCCCACCTCCCTCCCTACACCATGGGGACCCTGGGGACCCCCAATTCACACCTCCCACTCTACATCATGGAAATTAGATCAGGGGACCCCCAATTCCAACCTCCCTCCCTACACCATGGATATTACACCCTGGGGACCCCCAATTTCCACCGCCCTCCCTACACCATGGGGACCCCCAATTCCCACCTCCCTCCCAACACCATGGGAACCCCAATTCACACCTCCCTCCTTACAACATGGGGACCCCCAATTCCCACCTCCCTTCTGTACACCATGGATATTAGACCCTGGGGACCCCCCAATTCCCACCGCCCTCCCTACACCAAAGATATTAGACCCTGGGGACCCCCAATTCCCACCTCCCTCCCTATACCAGGGATATTATACCCCAGGGACCCTCAATTCCCACCCTACACCATGGATATTAGACCCTGGGGGCCCCCAATTCCTACCTCCCTCCCTACACCATGGATATTAGACCCTGGGAACCCCCCAATTCCCACCCCCCTCCTCTACACCATGGATATTAGACCCTGGGAACCCCTAATTCCCACCACCCTCCCTACACCATGGGGACCCCCAATTCCCAACGTCCACCCTACACCATGGGGACCCCCCAATCCAACCTCCCTCCCTATACCAGGGATATTAGACCCTGGGATATTAGACCAATTCCCACCACCCTCCCTACACCATGGGGACCCCCAATTCCCAACGTCCTCCCTACACCATGGGGACCCCCAATTCCCACCTCCCTCCCTACACCATTGGGACCCCCAATTCCCACCACCCTCCCTACACCATGGGGACCCCCAATTCCCAACATCCTCCCTACACCATGGGGACCCCCAATTCCCACCTCCCTCCCTACACCAAAGATATTAGACCCTGGGGACCCCCAATTCCCACCCCCCTCCTCTACACTATAGATATAAAGACCCTGGGAACCCCTAATTCACACCTCCCTCCCTACAACATAGATATTAGACCCTGGGGACCCCCCAGTTTCAACCTCCCTTCTCTACACCATGGAAATTAGACCATGGGGACCCCCAATTCCCACCACCCTCCTCTACACCATGGGCACCCCCAATTCCCACCTCCCTCCTCTACACCATGGGCACCCCCAATTCCCACCGCCCACCCTACACCATGGGGAACCCCAATTCCCACCTCCCTCCTCTACACCATGGGCACCTCCAATTCCCATTGCCCTCCCTGCACCATGGGGACCCCCAATTCCCACCGTCCTCCCTACACCATGAGGACCCCCAATTCCAACCTCCCTCCTCTACACCATGGGGATCCCTCAAGTCCCACCTCCCTCCCTACACCATGGGGACCCCTAATTCCCACTTCCCTCCCTACACCATGGGGACCTTCAATTCCCACCACCCTCCCTACACCATGGGGACTCCAAATCCCCACCACCCTCCCTACACCATGGGGACCCCCAATTCCCACCTTCCTCTCTACACCATGGGGATCCCTCAAGTCCCACCTCCCTCCCTACACCATGGGGACCCCCAATTCCTCCTCTACACCATGGGGACCCCTCAATTCCCACCTTCCTCCCTATACCAGGAATATTAGACCCCAGGGACCCCCAAATCCCACCCTACACCATGGATATTAGACCCTGGGGGCCCCCAATTCCTACCTCCCTCCCTACACCATGGATATTAGACCCTGGGGACCCCCAATTCCCACCCCCCTCCTCTACACCATGGATATTACACCCTGGGAACCCCTAATTCACACCTCCCTTCATACACCATGGATATTAGACCCTGGGGACCCCCAATTCCCACCCCCTCCTCTACACCATGGATATTAGACTCTGGGGACCCTCAATTCCAACCTCCCTCCTTATACCATGCATATTAGACCCTGGGGACCCCCAATTCCAACTTCCCTCCCCACACCATGGATATTAGACCCTGGGGACCCCCAAATCCCACCTCCCTCCTCTACACCATGGATATTAGACACTGGGGACCCCCAATTCCAACCTCCCTCCCTACACCATAGATATTAGACCCTGGGGACCCCCAATTCCCACCTCCCTCCCTACACCATGGATATTAGACCCTGGGGACCCCCAATTCCCACCTCCCTCCCTACACCATGGATATTAGACCCTGGGGACCCCCAATTTCCACTTCCCTCCCTACACCATGGATATTACACCCTGGGGACCCCCCAATTCCCACCTCCCTCCCTACACCATGGATATTAGACCCTGGGGACCCCCAATTTCCACTTCCCTCCCTACACCATGGATATTACACCCTGGGGACCCAATTCCCACCTCCCTCCCTACACCATGGATATTACACCCTGGGGACCCCCAATTCCCACCTCCCTCCCTACACCATGGATATTAGACCCTGGGGACCCCCAATTTCCACTTCCCTCCCTACACCATGGATATTAGACCCTGGGGACCCCCAATTTCCACTTCCCTCCCTACACCATGGATATTACACCCTGGGGACCCCCAATTCCCACCTCCCTCCCTACACCATGGATATTAGACCCTGGGGACCCCCCAATTCCCACCTCCCTGCCTACACCATGGATATTAGACCCTGGGGACCCCCAATTTCCACTTCCCTCCCTACACCATGGATATTACACCCTGGGGACCCCCCAATTCCCACCTCCCTCCCTACACCATGGATATTACACCCAGGGGACCCCCAATTCCCACCTCCCTCCCTACACCATGGATATTAGACCCTGGGGACCCCCCAATTCCCACCTCCCTGCCTACACCATGGATATTAGACCCTGGGGACCCCCAATTTCCACTTCCCTCCCTACACCATGGATATTACACCCTGGGGACCCCCCAATTCCCACCTCCCTCCCTACACCATGGATATTAGACCTTGGGGACCCCCAATTCCCACCTCCCTCCCTACACCATGGATATTACACCCTGGGGACCCCCAATTCCCACCTCCCTCCCTACACCATGGATATTACACCCTGGGGACCCCCAATTCCCACCTCTCTCCCTACACCATGGATATTATACCCTGGGGACCCCCAAATCCTACCTCCCTCTTTTACACCATGGATATTAGTCCCTGGGGACCCCCAATTCCCACCTCCCTCTCTACATCATGGATATTAGACCCTGGGGACCCCCAGTTCCCACCTCCCTCCCTACACCATGGGGACCCTGGGGACCCCCAATTCACACCTCCCACTCTACATCATGGAAATTAGACCAGGGGACCCCCAATTCCAACCTCCCTCCCTACACCATGGATATTACACCCTGGGGACCCCCAATTTCCACCGCCCTCCCTACACCATGGGGACCCCCAATTCCCACCTCCCTCCCAACACCATGGGAACCCCAATTCACACCTCCCTCCTTACAACATGGGGACCCCCAATTCCCACCTCCCTTCTGTACACCATGGATATTAGACCCTGGGGACCCCCCAATTCCCACCGCCCTCCCTACACCAAAGATATTAGACCCTGGGGACCCCCAATTCCCACCTCCCTCCCTATACCAGGGATATTATATCCCAGGGACCCTCAATTCCCACCCTACACCATGTATATTAGACCCTGGGGGCCCCCAATTCCTACCTCCTTCCCTACACCATGGATATTAGACCCTGGGAACCCCCCCATTCCCACCCCCCTCCTCTACACCATGGATATTAGACCCTGGGAACCCCTAATTCACACCTCCCTCCCTACACCATGGATATTAGACCCTGGGATTTTAGACCAATTCCCACCTCCCTCCCTACACCATGGGGACCCCCAATTCCCAACGTCCACCCTACACCATGGGGACCCCCAATTCCCACCTCCCTCCCTACACCATTGGGACCCCCAATTCCCACCACCCTCCCTACACCATGGGGACCCCCAATTCCCAACATCCTCCCTACACCATGGGGACCCCCAATTCCCACCTACCTCCCTACACCAAAGATATTAGACCCTGGGGACCCCCAATTCCCACCCCCCTCCTCTACACTATAGATATAAAGACCCTGGGAACCCCTAATTCACACCTCCCTCCCTACAACATGGATATTAGACCCTGGGGACCCCCCAGTTTCAACCTCCCTTCTCTACACCATGGAAATTAGACCATGGGGACCCCCAATTCCCACCACCCTCCTCTACACCATGGGGACCCCCAATTCCCACCTCCCTCCCTACACCATTGGGACCCCCAATTCCCACCACCCTCCCTACACCATGGGGACCCCCAATTCCCAACATCCTCCCTACACCATGGGGACCCCCAATTCCCACCTACCTCCCTACACCAAAGATATTAGACCCTGGGGACCCCCAATTCCCACCCCCCTCCTCTACACTATAGATATAAAGACCCTGGGAACCCCTAATTCACACCTCCCTCCCTACAACATGGATATTAGACCCTGGGGACCCCCCAGTTTCAACCTCCCTTCTCTACACCATGGAAATTAGACCATGGGCACCCCCAATTCCCACCGCCCACCCTACACCATGGGGAACCCCAATTCCCACCTCCCTCCTCTACACCATGGGCACCTCCAATTCCCATTGCCCTCCCTGCACCATGGGGACCCACAATTCCCACCGTCCTCCCTACACCATGAGGACCCCCAATTCCAACCTCCCTCCTCTACACCATGGGGATCCCTCAAGTCCCACCTCCCTCCCTACACCATGGGGACCCCTAATTCCCACTTCCCTCCCTACACCATGGGGACCTTCAATCCCCACCACCCTCCCTACACCATGGGGACCCCCAATTCCCACCTCCCTCCCTACACCATGGGGACCCCCAATTCCTCCTCTACACCATGGGGACCCCTCAATTCCCACCTCCCTCCCTATACCAGGAATATTAGACCCCAGGGACCCCCAAATCCCACCCTACACCATGGATATTAGACCCTGGGGGCCCCCAATTCCTACCTCCCTCCCTACACCATGGATATTAGACCCTGGGGACCCCCAATTCCCACCCCCTCCTCTACACCATGGATATTACACCCTGGGAACCCCTAATTCACACCTCCCTTCATACACCATGGATATTAGACCCTGGGGACCCCCAATTCCAACCTCCCTCCTCTACAATATGGATATTAGACCCTGGGGACCCCCAATTCCCACCCCCTCCTCTACACCATGGATATTAAACCCTGGGGACCCCCAATTCCCACCTCCCTCCCTACACCATGGATATTAGACCCTGGGGACCCTCAATTCCAACCTCCCTCCTTATACCATGCATATTAGACCCTGGGGACCCCCAATTCCAACTTCCCTCCTCTACACCATGGATATTAGACACTGGGGACCCCCAATTCCCACGTCCCTCCCCACACCATGGATATTAGACCCTGGGGACCCCCAAATCCTACCTCTCTCCTCTACACCATGGATATTAGACACTGGGGACCCCCAATTCCAACCTCCCTCCCTACACCATAGATATTAGACCCTGGGGACCCCCAATTCCCACCTCCCTCCCTACACCATGGATATTAGACCCTGGGGACCCCCAATTTCCACTTCCCTCCCTACACCATGGATATTACACCCTGGGGACCCCCCAATTCCCACCTCCCTCCCTACACCATGGAAATTATACCCTGGGGACCCCCAAATCCCATCTCCCTCCCTACACCATGGATATTAGACCCTGGGGACCCCCAATTCCCACCTCCCTCCCTACACCATGGATATTACACCCTGGGGACCCCCCCAATTCCCACCTCCCTCCCTACACCATGGATATTACACCCTGGGGACCCAATTCCCACCTCCCTCCCTACACCATGGATATTACACCCTGGGGACCCCCAATTCCCACCTCCCTCCCTACACCATGGATATTAGACCCTGGGGACCCCCAATTTCCACTTCCCTCCCTACACCATGGATATTACACCCTGGGGACCACCCAATTCCCACCTCCCTCCCTACACCATGGATATTACACCCTGGGGACCCCCCAATTCCCACCTCCCTCCCTACACCATGGAAATTATACCCTGGGGACCCCCAAATCCCATCTCCCTCCCTACACCATGGATATTAGACCCTGGGGACCCCCAATTCCCACCTCCCTCCCTACACCATGGATATTACACCCTGGGGACCCCCCCAATTCCCACCTCCCTCCCTACACCATGGATATTACACCCTGGGGACCCAATTCCCACCTCCCTCCCTACACCATGGATATTACACCCTGGGGACCCCCAATTCCCACCTCCCTCCCTACACCATGGATATTAGACCCTGGGGACCCCCAATTTCCACTTCCCTCCCTACACCATGGATATTACACCCTGGGGACCCCCCAATTCCCACCTCCCTCCCTACACCATGGATATTACACCCTGGGGACCCCCAATTCCAACCTCCCTCCCTACACCATGGATATTAGACCCTGGGGACCCCCCAATTCCCACCTCCCTGCCTACACCATGGATATTAGACCCTGGGGACCCCCAATTTCAACTTCCCTCCCTACACCATGGATATTACACCCTGGGGACCCCCCGATTCCCACCTCCCTCCCTACACCATGGATATTAGACCTTGGGGACCCCCAATTCCCACCTCCCTCCCTACACCATGGATATTACACCCTGGGGACCCCCAATTCCCACCTCTCTCCCTACACCATGGATATTATACCCTGGGGACCCCCAAATCCCACCTCCCTCTTTTACACCATGGATATTAGTCCCTGGGGACCCCCAATTCCCACCACCCTCCCTACACCATGGATATTAGTCCCTGGGGACCCCCAATTCCCACCACCCTCCCTACACCATGGATATTAGTCCCTGGGGACCCCCAATTCCCACCACCCTCCCTACACCATGGATATTAGTCCCTGGGGACCCCAAATTCCCACCTCCCTCCCTACACCATGGATATTACACCCTGGGGACCCCCAATTCCCACCTCCCTCCCTACACCATGGATATTACACCCTGGGGACCCCCAATTCCCACCTCCCTCCCTACACCATGGATATTACACCCTGGGGACCCCCCAATTCCCACCTCCCTCCCTACACCATGGATATTACACCCTGGGGACCCCCAATTCCCACCTCCCTCCCTACACCATGGATATTAGTCCCTGGGGACCCCCAATTCCCACCTCCCTCCCTTCACCATGGATATTAGTCCCTGGGGACCCCCAATTCTCACCACCATGGACACTGGATCAGGAGGAGGGATGACGTGACAGCCAGGCACATAGCGTGTTCGTAGATGAAGGCCTCCACCCAGAAGTGATATTTCAGTTTCAGGGGGAATCCCTCTTCCCTCCATCTCCAGCAGGCAGAATGGGATCCTCATCTCGGTCCTTGTAGGTGGGCGGAGCTGGGAACACTCCAAAGGAAATCTCAGTTCAGTTACCTCAGAGGTGGGTGTAACCCTGCAGCATCCGCCCGACACTGAAAGATGACTTCTGATTGGAGTGAGAATCTTCCAGTGTATGATGGGGCGGTACTATGGAGGGGGAGGGGCAATCACACCAAGGCCAGGTGAGGTACCTACTAATCAAGACTGGGGAGGCTCCGCCCTTCATTCCTGAACACCTCCTAGGAACACCCACATGAATGTTCCCAACTCCGCCCACCTAATTCAGTGCTGGGAGGGCACTGCACATACCGTCAGCTTCTGCCTGGGGTCTGATTGGCTACCTTCTGTGGCCCTAATCCCGGGGCCCCGTTCTGCCACCTTTTGCCCTCCTGCTAATTCTTCTGCCTTGGATCTGTTGCTCCCTCCTGTGGCCCTTAACTACGGGGCCCCAACGCTACCTTCCAAGCTATCTGTTGTCTTATCTCTGTAATCTTCCCTACTGGGGCCCCCAACCCCGGGGCCCCACTAATGCTCCCCCCAGCCCCCTGTTCTGTCTTATCTCTGTACTGCTCCCTCCCAGGGCCCCCAACCCCAGGGCCCCACTATTGCTCCCCACATCCTCCCCCCTCCTGGGGTCCCACTATTGCTCCCCCCATCCTCCTGTCCTGTCTTTATGCTCCTCTTTCTTGTGGCCCCCCAACACTGGGGCCTTGTTCTGCCCTTTCTCCATGCTCCTCCCTCCTGTGGCCCCCATTCTGCTCCCCTTCTCCCCACCTGTTATGCCTTCTGGGGCCCCACCATGCTTCTGGTCTCTCTGGTTTCCCCAGCTAGGAGATTCCCTGTATGTGTCCTGGTGTCACCGAGCCAGGAAGTGATGAGAAATCTCCCGATGGGGACAACAGATTTCCCTTCATTTCCTGTGGTGTCTCCGGGACAGGAAGTACCGGGGAGTGTCCTCCCTGCGACAGCCGAGTACCCAGGATGGGGGTGTGGGGGGATATATCAGGGTGTGTCTATATATTGGGGTGTATCTACATATTGGGGTACATTTGTATATCAGGGTGTCTCTATATACCAAGGTGTACCTATATTGGGGTGTCTCTGTATATCAGGGTGTATCTATACTGGGGTCTATCTGTATATCGGGGGTCTCTATATATCAGGGTGTCTCTGTATATTTCGGGGTGTTTCTATAACGGTGTGTCTATATCAGGGGGAGTATCTATAGCGGGGTGTCTCTGTATAGGGGGGTGTCTCTATATAGCAGGGTGTCTCTGTATGTATTGGGGTGTCTCTGTATAGTGGGGTGTGTCTATATATCGGGGTGTCTCTGTATACAGCGGGGTGTATCTATATATCGGGGTGTCTCTGTATAGTGGGGTGTGTCTATATATCGGGGTGTCTCTGTATATATCGGGGTGTCTCTGTATGTATTGGTTTGTCTATGTATAGTGGGGGTGTATCTATATATTGGGGTGTCTCTGTATATTTCGGGGTGTTTCTATAATGAGGTGCCTATATCGGGGGAGTATCTATAGCGGGGTGTCTCTGTATATATATCGGGGTGTCTCTGTATAGTGGGGTGTATCTATATATTGGGGTGTCTCTGTATAGTGGGGTGTATCTATATATCGGGGTGTCTCTGTATAGTGGGGTGTATCTATATATTAGGGTGTCTCTGTATATCAGGGTGTATCTATACTGGGGTCTATCTGTATAGCGGGGTGTATCTATATCGGGGGTCTCTATATATCAGGGTGTCTCTGTATATTTCGGGGTGTTTCTATAACGGGGTGTCTATATCAGGGGGAGTATCTATAGCGGGGTGTCTCTATATAGCAGGGTGTCTCTGTATGTATTGGGGTGTCTCTGTATAGTGGGGTGTGTCTATATATCGGGGTGTCTCTGTATGTATCGGTTTGTCTATGTATAGTGGGGGTGTATCTATATATCGGGGTGTCTCTGTATATTTTGGGGTGTTTCTATAATGAGGTGCCTATATCGGGGGAGTATCTATAGCGGGGTGTCTCTGTATATATCGGGGTGTCTCTGTATAGTGGGGTGTGTCTATATATTGGGGTGTCTCTGTATAGTGGGGTGTGTCTATATATTGGGGTGTCTCTGTATAGTGGGGTGTATCTATATATCGGGGTGTCTCTGTATATAGCGGGGTGTCTCTGTATAGTGGGGTGTATCTATATAGCGGGGTGTCTCTGTATAGTGGGGTGTGTCTATATATCGGGGTGTCTCTGTATAGTGGGGTGTATCTATATATCGGGGTGAATCTGTATATAGCGGGGTGTATCTATATATCGGGGTGTCTCTGTATATAGCGGGGTGTCTCTGTATGTATTGGGGTGTCTCTGTATAGTGGGGTGTATCTATATAGCGCGGTGTCTCTGTATAGTGGGGTGTCTCTGTATGTATCGGGGGGTCTGTATAGTGGGGGGTCTCTGTATATCGGGGGGGTCTCTGTATAGGGGGTCTGTATAGAGGGGGTCTCTGTATGTATCGGGGGGTCTGTATAGTGGGGGGGTCTCTGTATAGGGGGGGTGTCTCCGTATATGGGGGTCTGTATAGAGGGGGTCTCTGTATGTATCGGGGGGTCTCTGTATGTATCGGGGGGTCTGTATAGTGGGGGGGGTCTCTGTATAGGGGGGGTGTCTCCGTATATGGGGGTCCTGTATAGAGGGGGTCTCTGTATGTATCGGGGGTCTCTGTATCGGGGGGGGTCTCTATATGTATCGGGGGGTCTGTATAGTGGGGGGTGTCTCTGCATGTATCGGGGGTCTCTGTGTATATCGGGGGGTCTCTGTATCGGGGGGGTCTCTGTATGTATCGGGGGGGTCTCTGTATGTATCGGGGGGTCTGTATAGTGGGGGGTGTCTCTGCATGTATCGGGGGTCTCTGTGTATATCGGGGGGTCTATCTATATCAGGTTACATTTGTAAGGCAATAACTCTGACATTCACCAATCATTGGCTGGAGGTGAATCTCCGGGTCCCGATCTGTGATTGGACGGATTCAGCACCAGAAGGGGGCGGGGTTGGTTGCTCTCAGGATGGAGATGGTGGTGAGGAGGGCGGGGTGTTTATGGGTGGAGGGGAGGCTCCGCCCTCCAGGGGGTATGAATGGAGGTGTGTACACCCCCTCCCCCTCCACACACAGGGGCCCATTCACAGCGTCACCCCACACAGGACAGTCACACCTCCAACCTGATTGGCTGCTGCTGAGCCACAAAGACTCCACCCCTAACCTGACCTCTTCCCTGAGTCTGTCCTTATCACCCCCCTCATCCAGAACTCCGCCCCAAACAGGAACTATAACTCCTCCCCCCAGGGACCCTAATACTGACCCCTGAGGGAACTCCACCCCAAACAGGAAATGACTCCTCCCCCCAGGGGAAACTCCACCCAAAACAGGCATTATAACCCCTCCCTCCAGGAGGAACTCCACCCCAAACAAAAAGTATAACCCCTCCCCCCAGGGACCCCAAGAGGAACTCCACCCAAAACAGGAAATATGACTCCTCCCCCCAGGGGCCCAATACTGACCCCAGGGGGAACTCCACCCCAAACAGGAACTATGACTCCTCCCCCTAGGGGGAACTCCACCCCAAACAGGATCTGACTCCTCCCCCCAGGGGCCCAATACTGACCCCAGGGGAAGTCCCCTGGTGAGCCCACGTAGCTCCCCTCCCCCGAAATTCCCGGTGACCCCCCCCGTAGCTCCCATCCCCCGGTATTCCCGGTGACCCCCCCGTAGCTCCCCTCCCCCGGTATTCCCGGTGACCCCCCCGTAGCTCCCATCCCCCGGTATTCCCGGTGACCCCCCCGTAGCTCCCCTCCCCCGGTGACCCCCCCCGTAGCTCCCCTCCCCCGATATTCCCGGTGGCACCCCGTAGCTCCCATCCCCCGGTGACCCCCCCGTAGCTCCCCTCCCCCGGTATTCCCGGTGACCCCCCCGTAGCTCCCATCCCCCGGTATTCCCGGTGACCCCCCCGTAGCTCCCCTCCCCCGGTGACCCCCCCCCGTAGCTCCCCTCCCCCGATATTCCCGGTGACCCCCCCGTAGCTCCCCTCCCCCGGTATTCCCGGCGGGCCCCCAGTAGCTCCCCTCCCCCGGTATTCCCGGCGGGCCCCCAGTAGCTCCCCTCCCCCGATATTCCCGGTGACCCCCCCGTAGCTCCCCTCCCCTGGTGGCCCCCCGTAGCTCCCCTCCCCTCCCCCGGTATTCCCGGTGACCCCCCCGTAGCTCCCCTCCCCCGGTATTCCCGGTGACCCCCCAGTAGCTCCCCTCCCCCGGTATTCCCGGTGACCCCCCCCGTAGCTCCCCTCCCCCGGTATTCCCGGTGACCCCCCCCCGTAGCTCCCCTCCCCCTCCTCCGTCTCTGAGGTAATGTCTGCCTTCCCGCCTACCGCACTGCAACTTAAAGCACAATAGACCCGCCCACCCCGCCTGAGACTCCTCCCCCGCCCGCTTCCTGACTCGCTCTGAGATGCTCCGCCCACCCATGTGAACTTCAGTTCCTCATGTGGAATGTCAGTCTGCGGTGTGACTCCACCCCTGGGCAAACAAGAGCGATATGGCACCTCCCCCTAGGCAATAAAATAACGCTGGGACTCCTCCCCTGTAAAGTCAGTCCTAGTGTGGCTCCTCCCCCAGGCTGTCAGTCAGACCTGTGGCTCCTCCCCCGGGCAGTCAGGTCCAGTGTGGTTCCGCCCACAGGCCGTCAGTCAGAGCTGTGGATCCTCCCCCTGGCAGTCAGTACTAGTTTAGTTCCGCCCACAGGCCGTCAGTCAGAGCTGTGGCTCCTCCTCCGGGCGGTCAGTGTCAGTGTGGCTCCTCCCCCGGGCGGTCAGTGTCAGTGTGGCTCCTCCCCCGGGCGGTCAGTGTCGGTGTGGCCCCTCCCCCGGGCAGTCAGCGTCAGTGTGGCCGGTGTCGGTGGTGCAGAGCGGGGAGGATGGGGGGAGAGAAGACTTCTATCTACATCTACACCCTCCTCACCCTGAGCTCCACACTGAGGAGACACCACACAGGTCAGTACAGGGCGAGGGGTGACAGGCTGGGGGGGGTAGGGCGAGGGGTGACAGGCTGGGGGGGGTAGGGCGAGGGGTGACAGGCTGGGGGGTGACAGGCTCGCTGGTGGTAGGGCGAGGGGTGACAGGCTGGGGGGGGTAGGGCGAGGGGTGACAGGCTGGGGGGTAGGGCGAGGGGTGACAGGCTGGGGGGTGGTAGGGCGAGGGGTGACAGGCTGGGGGGTAGGGCGAGGGGTGACAGGCTGGGGGGTGGTAGGGCGAGGGGTGACAGGCTGGGGGCGGTAGGGCGAGGGGTGACAGGCTGCGGGGCGTAGGGCGAGGGGTGACAGGCTGGGGGGCGTAGGGCGAGGGGTGACAGGCTGGGTGACGTTAGGGCGAGGGGTGACAGGCTGGGGGGCGTTAGGGCGAGGGGTGACAGGCTGCGGGGGTAGGGCGAGGGGTGACAGGCTGGGGGCGGTAGGGCGAGGGGTGACAGGCTGGGTGACGTTAGGGCGAGGGGTGACAGGCTGGGGGGCGTTAGGGCGAGGGGTGACAGGCTGCGGGGGTAGGGCGAGGGGTGACAGGCTGGGGGCGGTAGGGCGAGGGGTGACAGGCTGGGGGGGTAGGGCGAGGGGTGACAGGCTGGGGGGTGACAGGCTCGGTGGTGGTAGGGCGAGGGGTGACAGGCTGGGGGGGGTAGGGCGAGGGGTGACAGGCTGGGGGCGGTAGGGCGAGGGGTGACAGGCTGGGGGGTGGTAGGGCGAGGGGTGACAGGCTGGGGGCGGTAGGGCGAGGGGTGACAGGCTGGGGGGCGTAGGGCGAGGGGTGACAGGCTGGGGGGCGTTAGGGCGAGGGATGACAGGCTGGGTGGCGTTAGGGCGAGGGGTGACAGGCTGGGGGGCGTTAGGGCGAGGGGTGACAGGCTGCGGGGGTAGGGCGAGGGGTGACAGGCTGGGGGCGGTAGGGCGAGGGGTGACAGGCTGGTGTGCGTAGGGCGAGGGGTGACAGGCTGGGGGGTGGTAGGGCGAGGGGTGACAGGCTGGGGGCGGTAGGGCGAGGGATGACATGCTGGGGGCGGCAGGGCGAGGGGTGACAGGCTGGGGGGTAGGGCGAGGGGTGACAGGCTGGGGGGCGTTAGGGCGAGGGGTGACAGGCTGGGGGGCGTTAGGGCGAGGGGTGACAGGCTGCGGGGGTAGGGCGAGGGGTGACAGGCTGGGGGCGGTAGGGCGAGGGGTGACAGGCTGGGGGGCGTAGGGCGAGGGGTGACAGGCTGGGGGGTGGTAGGGCGAGGGGTTACAGGCTGGGGGCGGTAGGGCGAGGGGTGACAGGCTGGGGGGTAGGGCGAGGGGTGACAGGCTGGGGGGTGACAGGCTGGGGGGCGTTAGGGCGAGGGGTGACAGGCTGCGGGGCGTAGGGCGAGGGGTGACAGGCTGGGGGGTGGTAGGGCGAGGGGTGACATGCTGGGGGCGGTAGGGCGAGGGGTGACAGGCTGGGGGGCGTAGGGCTAGAGGTGACAGGCTGGGGGGCGTTGGGCGACAGGGTGGGGGGTGACAGGCTGGGGGTCGGTAGGGCGAGGAGTGACAGGCTGGGTGGCGTTAGGGCGAGGGGTGACAGGCTGCGGGGGTAGGGCGAGGAGTGACAGGCTGGGGGCGGTAGGGCGAGGGGTGACAGGCTGGGGGGCGTAGGGCGAGGGGTGACAGGCTGGGGGGTGGTAGGGCGAGGGGTGACAGGCTGGGGGGCGGTAGGGCGAGGGCTGACAGGCTGGGGGGCGGTAGGGCGAGGGGTGACAGGCTGGGTGGCGTTAGGGCGAGGAGTGACAGGCTGCGGGGGTAGGGTGAGGGGTGACAGGCTGGGGGGGGAGTAGGGCGAGGGGTGACAGGCTGGGGGGGCAGTAGGGCGAGGGGTGACAGGCTGGGGGGGGGCAGTAGGGCGAGGGGTGACAGGCTGGGGGGGGCAGTAGGGCGAGGGCTGACAGGCTGGGGGCGGTAGGGCGAGGGGTGACAGGCTTGGGGGCGGTAGGGCGAGGGGTGACATACTGGGGGGCGGTAGGGCGAGGGGTGACAGGTTGGGGCTGGTAGGGCGAGGGGTGACAGGCTGGGGGGGGAGTAGGGCGAGGGGTGACAGGCTGGGGGCAGTAGGGCGAGGCGTGACAGGCTGGGGGCTGGTAGGGCGAGGGGTGACAAGCTGGGGGGCGGTAGGGCGAGGGGTGACAGGCTGGGGGGGCGGTAGGGCGAGGGGTGACAAGCTGGGGGGCGGTAGGGCAAGGGGTGACAAGCTGGGGGGCAGTAGGGCGAGGGGTGACAGGCTGGGGGGCGGTAGGGCGACAGGCTGGGGGGCGGTAGGGCGAGGAGTGACAGGCTGGGGGGCGGTAGGGCGAGGGGTGACAGGCTGGGGGGCGGTAGGGCGAGGGGTGACAGGCTGGGGGGCGTAGGGCGAGGGGTGACAGACTGGGGGGTTGTAGGGCGAGAGGTGACAGGCTGGGGGGCGTAGGGCGAGGGGTGACAGGCTGGGGGGCGTTGGGCGAGGGGTGACAGGCTGGGGGGTGGTAGGGCGAGGGGTGACAGGGTGGGGGGTGACGGGCTGGGGGTCGGTAGGGCGAGGGGTGACAGGCTGGGGTCGGTAGGGCGAGGGGTGACAGGCTGGGTGGCGTTAGGGCGAGGGGTGACAGGCTGCGGGGGTAGGGCGAGGGGTGACAGGCTGGGGGCGGTAGGGCGAGGGGTGACAGGCTGGGGGGCGTAGGGCGAGGGGTGACAGACTGGGGGGTTGTAGGGCGAGGGGTGACAGGCTGGGGGGTGGTAGGGCGAGGGGTGACAGGCTGGGGGGTAATAGGGCGAGGGGTGACAGGCTGGGGGGTGACAGGCTCGGGCGGTAGGGCGAGGGGTGACAGGCTGGGGGGTAATAGGGCGAGGGCTGACAGGCTGGGGGGCGGTAGGGCGAGGGGTGACAGGCTGGGTGGCGTTAGGGCGAGGAGTGACAGGCTGCGGGGGTAGGGTGAGGGGTGACAGGCTGGGGGGGAGTAGGGCGAGGGGTGACAGGCTGGGGGGGGAGTAGGGCGAGGGGTGACAGGCTGGGGGGGGAGTAGGGCGAGGGGTGACAGGCTGGGGGGGCAGTAGGGCGAGGGGTGACAGGCTGGGGGGGGCAGTAGGGCGAGGGGTGACAGGCTGGGGGGGGGGCAGTAGGGCGAGGGGTGACAGGCTGGGGGGGCAGTAGGGTGAGGGGTGATAGGCTGGGGGGGGCAGTAGGGCGAGGGGTGACAGGCTTGGGGGCGGTAGGGCGAGGGGTGACAGGCTTGGGGGCGGTAGGGCGAGGGGTGACAGGCTGGGGGGGGAGTAGGGCGAGGGGTGACAGGCTGGGGGCAGTAGGGCGAGGGGTGACAGGCTGGGGGCTGGTAGGGCGAGGGGTGACAAGCTGGGGGGCGGTAGGGCGAGGGGTGACAGGCTGGGGGGCGGTAGGGCGAGGGGTGACAAGCTGGGGGGCAGTAGGGCGAGGGGTGACAGGCTGGGGGGCGGTAGGGCGACAGGCTGGGGGGCGGTAGGGCGAGGGGTGACAGGCTGGGGGGCTGGTAGGGCGAGGGGTGACGGGCTGGTAGGGTGAGGGGTGACAGGCTGGGGGGCGGTAGGGCGAGGGGTGACAAGCTGGGGGGCAGTAGGGCGAGGGGTGACAGGCTGGGGGGCGGTAGGGCGACAGGCTGGGGGGCGGTAGGGCGAGGGGTGACAGGCTGGGGGCTGGTAGGGCGAGGGGTGACGGGCTGGTAGGGCGAGGGGTGACAGGCTGGGGGGCGGTAGGGCAAGGGGTGACAAGCTGGGGGGCAGTAGGGCGAGGGGTGACAGGCTGGGGGGCGGTAGGGCGACAGGCTGGGGGGCGGTAGGGCGAGGGGTGACAGGCTGGGGGGCGGTAGGGCGAGGGGTGACAGGCTGGGGGCGGTAGGGCGAGGGGTGACAGGCTGGGGGGCGGTAGGGCGAGGGGTGACAGGCTGGGGGGCGGTAGGGCGAGGGGTGACAGGCTGGGGGGCGGTAGGGCGAGGGTGACAGGCTGGGGGGCGGTAGGGCGAGGGGTGACAGGCTGGGGGGCGGTAGGGCGAGGGGTGACAGGCTGGGGGGGCGGTAGGGCGAGGGGTGACAAGCTGGGGGGCGGTAGGGCGAGGGGTGACAGGCTGGGGGGCGGTAGGGCGAGGGGTGACAGGCTGGGGGGGCGGTAGGGCGAGGGGTGACAAGCTGGGGGGCGGTAGGGCGAGCGGTGACAAGCTGGGGGGCGGTAGGGCGAGGGGTGACAGGCTGGGGGGCGGTAGGGCGAGGGGTGACAGGCTGGGGGGCGGTAGGGCGAGGGGTGACAGGCTGGGGGGCGGTAGGGCGAGGGGTGACAGGCTGGGGGGCGGTAGGGCGAGGGGTGACAGGCTGGGGGGCGGTAGGGCGAGGGGTGACAGGCTGGGGCTTGGTTCCTCCCTTGTCTTCTCTCCAGCTGACAGATCCTGTCTCCGGAGTTCCCCTTTATTGGTGTCATTGGATGTTCCGGGAAGATTCTCCATCTCGGGGAATGTTGGCGGAGTTCCGCTGTAGATCTGGGGGGGGGGGGGAGGGGTGGCCGTGTTCCCAGACATTTCCAGGGGTCATAGAGGGAGGGGTCACTGCACAGCTGGACCTGGGTGTGGCCCCCAATCCTCCAGATGTGACACCCCGCCCCTCCCCATTGTGTGTATGGTGAGGAATGTTGTGTCAGGAAGTCCCCCCCCCCCCCCCCCCCCGGGACCCGCCGGAGAGACCCCACAGCCACCAATCACAGCTCTCCACACTGCTATCCATCCCATCCATCCATCCCCCCTCCATCCCCCCTCCATCATCCCTCCATCATACCTCCATCCATCCTCCATCCATCCATCATACCTCCATCCATCCCCCCTCCATCATCCCTCCATCATACCTCCATCCATCCATCATCCCTCCATCCATCATACCTCCATCCATCCTCCCTCCATCATCCCTCCCTCATGCACCCATCCTCCCTCCCTCCATCCTCCCTCCATCCCTCCATCCTCCCTCCATCCTCCATCCATCCATCATCCCTCCATCCTCCATCCCTCCATCCATCCATCATCCCTCCATCCATCATCCCTCCATCATCCATCCATCATGCCTCCATCCATCATCCCTCCATCCTCCCTCCATCTATCGTCCCTCCATCCATCATCCATCCATCATCCATCAATCATGCCTCCATCATCCATCCCTCCATCCATCATCCCTCCATTATCCCTCCATCATCCATCCCTCCATCATCCATCCCTCCATCATCCCTCCCTTCATCCTCCCTCATCCATCCATCATCCATCCATCATCCCTCCCTCCATCATCCCTCCATCCATCATCCCTCCATTATCCCTCCATTATCCATCCATCATGCCTCCATCATCCATCCCTCCATCATCCATCCCTCCATCATCCCTCCCTTCATCCTCCCTCATCCATCCATCATCCCTCCCTCCCTCCATCATCCCTCCATCTGTCTGATTGTCTGTCTTGTGTCCCCCGTGCAGGTTTGGCGCTCCCCCTCTCTGAACAGACGCCATCTTGGGAGGTGTTTCCTGAGCTGAGTAGGGGTGAGGGGCGCAGGGTGACCCCGCAGGAAGTGGTTGGGGTAAGTACCCTCTTCATCTTCTAGTCAGCCTCCCCACCCGGCAAGGAGTCCGACTCCCATCATGCTGCAGCTGGGAGAGATCATCCGCAGTGCTGGAAAATCTCCGTCCCGGAGGCCGGCATAGACTCCACCTAGAGCTGAATGTTTGTTCTGGGTGGAGGGGAGAGCCCCCCCAGTGTGAAGATTTCCTGCCACTTCCTGTCCCAGGGACACAACAGGAAGTGAGAGGCCGTCCCTCCATTGTGGGCGGAATTCCCTTTTACATATTTGTTACTGGAACCTGTCTGCCCCTCCCCCATACCAAGTCCACGCCCCAGAGACTGGCCCTTTAAGGGGGGGGTTCAGGGGGAGGGCCCCTTTAAGAGGAAAGATTTTAGAAGGAGGGCCCCTTTAGTAGAAGAGCGCCCTGCTGGGTGTGTCCTGTGATGGGCGCGGTGGGCGGGGTCGGGATTACAGCTGTAAAGCAATCTGCAGGACAGGTGTGGCAAGCAGGTGTTGGGATTAACCCCCTCCTGTCCTCTCCTGTCATTAACCCCCTCCTGTCCTCTCCCATCATTAACCCCCTCCTGTCCTCTCCTGTCATTAACCCCCTCCTCTCCTGTCATTAACCCCCTCCTGTCCTCTCCTGTCATTAACCCCCTCCTGTCCTCTCCTGTCATTAACCCCCTCCTGTCCTCTCCTGTCATTAACCCCCTCCTGTCCTCTCCTGTCATTAACCCCCTCCTGTCCTCTCCCGTCATTAACCCCCTCCTGTCCTGTCCCGTCATTAACCCCCTCCTGTCCTCTCCCGTCATTAACCCCCTCCTGTCCTCAACCCCCCCCTGTCCTGTCCCGTCATTAACCCCCTCCTGTCCTCAACCCCCCCCCTGTCCTCTCCCGTCATTAACCCCCCCCCCCCCCGTCCTCTCCTGTCATTAACCCCCCCCTGTCCTCTCCTGTCATTAACCCCCTCCTGTCCTCTCCTGTCATTAACCCCCCCCTGTCCTCTCCCGTCATTAACCCCCTCCTGTCCTCTCCCGTCATTAACCCCCCCCCCTGTCCTCTCCTGTCATTAACCCCCTCCTGTCCTCTCCCGTCATTAACCCCCCCCTGTCCTCTCCCGTCATTAACCCCCCCTGTCCTCTCCCGTCATTAACCCCCTCCTGTCCTCTCCTGTCATTAACCCCCTCCTGTCCTGTCCCGTCATTAACCCCCTCCTGTCCTGTCCCGTCATTAACCCCCTCCTGTCCTGTCCCGTCATTAACCCCCTCCTGTCCTGTCCCGTCATTAACCCCCTCCTGTCCTCTCCTGTCATTAACCCCCCCCCCCCCCGTCCTCTCCCGTCATTAACCCCCCCCCGTCCTCTCCTGTCATTAACCCCCTCCTGTCCCGTCATTAACCCCCTCCTGTCCCGTCATTAACCCCCCCCCCCCCCGTCCTCTCCTGTCATTAACCCCCTCCTGTCCTCTCCTGTCATTAACCCCCCCCCCTGTCCTCTCCTGTCATTAACCCCCTCCTGTCCTCTCCTGTCATTAACCCCCTCCTGTCCTGTCCCGTCATTAACCCCCCCTGTCCTCTCCTGTCATTAACCCCCCCCCCCCGTCCTCTCCTGTCATTAACCCCCTCCTGTCCTGTCCCGTCATTAACCCCCCCCGTCCTCTCCCGTCATTAACCCCCTCCTGTCCTGTCCCATCATTAACCCCCCCCCCCCCCGTCCTCTCCTGTCATTAACCCCCCCCCCGTCCTCTCCTGTCATTAACCCCCCCCCTCCTCTCCTGTCATTAACCCCCTCCTCTCCCGTCATTAACCCCCTCCTCTCCTCTCCCGTCATTAACCCCCTCCTGTCATTAACCCCCTCCTCTCCCGTCATTAACCCCCTCCCGTCATTAACCCCCTCCTCTCCTCTCCCGTCATTAACCCCCTCCTCTCCTCTCCCGTCATTAACCCCCTCCCGTCATTACCCCCCTCCTCTCCTGTCATTAACCCCCTCCTGTCCCCTCCTGTCATTAACCCCCTCCTGTCCCCTCCTGTCATTAACCCCCTCCTGTCATTAACCCCCCCCTGTCCTGTCCTATCATTAACCCCCTCCTGTCCTGTCATTAACTCCCTCCTGTCCCGTCATTAACCCCCTCCCTCCTGTCCTGTCCTGCGATGACATCATCACCTCGGCCTTCCCTGGAAGGAGTGAGACATTTCCTGCCAGTGTGGCCCTGACCTCACCAGGGAGGGTTCCTTCCTCCACCGCCCACCCGGGAACAATGAGGAGGAGGGGGACGCCAACCTTTCACTTCCCCAATTTGTGGTCACCCCCCCCCCCCTTTTAGTGACACCATTCATTGGCCTCTGTGTGTATAAAGGAGAACCCCGCCGTGTGCAGCCAGAAATCCGCCTTCCTGGCAGCCGTACACCATGACAGACTTTGTGTGCGACACCCTCTGACCTCACAGCCATGACGCCGTGCATTATGGGGGCTCCACATTTCCCTGGTGTTCCCTGGGGCCGCTCCACCCAACACTGAGGGTTCAGCAGGCAGTAAGATGCTGGACATTTAATCCCAGGCTGGGGGAGATCTGACCCCCTGAAGTCCCTAAGACAGCCAGCAGATGGCGCAGCCCGCCGTCTCCACCTATAACTGCGATAACACTTTGGGGGTGATTGGTGAACTCCGGGCTCCTCTGTGTCCATCATTGATAAAGGGGGGGCCCCGGCTGGACATGGTCTGTGGTGGGTCAGGGGGGGCCCGGCTGGACATGGTCTGTGAAGGGTTGGGGGGGGCCCCGGTTTTCGGTGGGTAGTAATCAGTAACATTTAGTAGAACTCCCGCGCTCTGGTGGTGTCAGGATCCCGTTTCCTCTCCCCTCTTCCGTTCAGTGATGAGGAGGGTGTGAGGAGTTCTCTCTGATTACAGATCCTGTTGGAGTGTCCGGAGGGGGAGGGGAGCTTTATGTTTCCCATGCTGAGTCCCTTTCCTCGCTATATGTCCCCCCCCATCCCATCCCACCCCCCCATCCCTCCTTATCCCACCCCCCCATCCCTCCCTATCCCACCCCCCCATCCCATCCCGAGAGCAGCGGGGAGCCCGGGGCAAGGCACAGACATTTCCCAGCCATCGGCTGCGTTAGACAGATAGGGGGAGCTCACTGGGGGGTCTGTGATTAGAGTCATGATGTAGGGTCAGGTTCAGGTATTAGGGGGTTCAGGGATAGGGTCATGGTTAGGGTAGGATTGGGGTCAGGAGTAGAATTAGGGTCATGGTTAGGAAGTTAGGGTCAAGTTCAGACACTGGGGTCAGGATTAGGGGGTTGGGGTTAGGCAGTTAGGATCATGGTTGGGGTCAGGGTCATGATTAGGGTACGGTCAGGTTCAGGCACTCGGGTCAGGTATAGGGGGTTAGGATCAGAGCAGAGTGACGGTCATGGTTAGACAGGATCATGATTGGGGTCAGGGTCACGGTTAGGGTAGGGTCAGGATCAGACACTGGGGTCGGGATAAGGGGGTTGGGGTTAGTTAGAAATCATGAGTAAGGTTAGGATCAGAGTAGGGTCATGGTTAGGGTCACGGATAGGGTAGGATCAGGTTCAGACATTCGGGTCAGTAATAGGGTATGATCAGGGTTAGGGGGTTATAGTCAGGGTCCCAGTCGGGGTTGGATCAGATTTAGATATTAGACTTAGGAGTAGAGTCATGGAAAGGGGTCAGGCATGGATGTTGGGGTCAGGATTAGGGTTAGGCATTTAGGATCATGATTGGGGTCAGGGTCATAGTTAGGGTAGGGTCAGGTTCAGATATTAGGGCCAGGATTAAAGTCATGGTTAGGGTCAGGCTCAGATGTTAGGGTCAGGATTAGAGTAAGGGTTAGGGCTTTAGGGTTAGGGTCAGAGTCATAGTTAGGGTCAGGGTTAGGGTCAGGGTTAGGGTCAGAGTTATAGGGTCAGAGTTATAGTTAGGGTCAGGGTTAAGGTCATGATTATGGTTGAGGATAGGTAGTTAGGGTCATGGTTAGGGTGAGGGTTAGGAGCAGGATTAGGGTCAGGGTCAGGGTTAGGGTCAGTGTTCGGAGTTCTCCCATACATTACTGATATACAGAGGACATCAGACCATCATCAAGACACCTTAGTAGATCTTTAGGTCTACCCTTAGAAATCATGTGGCCCCTTATAGATCCCCCAACCCCCCTCCCAGGCCCCATATAAGAGTACTATCTCTACCCCCCTCCCCTTTCCCCTCATTGGTGGCCCTGACAGCGCCGCCACCTCCTCCATGTTGTCGTTGGTGAGGCCTGGCAGCACCCCCACCTCCTTCATGTTGTCGTTGGTGAGGCCTGGCAGCACCGCCACCTCCTCCATGTTGTCGTTGGTGAGGCCTGGGAGCACTGCCACCTCCTCCATGTTGTCGTTGGTGAGGCCTGGGAGCACTGCCACCTCCTCCATGTTGTCGTTGGTGAGGCCTGGGAGCACTGCCACCTCCTCCATGTTGTCGTTGGTGAGGCCTGGGAGCACCGCCACCTCCTCCATGTTGTCGTTGGTGAGGCCTGGGAGCACTGCCACCTCCTCCATGTTGTCGTTGGTGAGGCCTGGGAGCACTGCCACCTCCTCCATGTTGTCATTGGTGAGGCCTGGGAGCACTGCCACCTCCTCCATGTTGTCGTTGGTGAGGCCTGGGAGCACTGCCACCTCCTCCATGTTGTCGTTGGTGAGGCCTGGGAGCACTGCCACCTCCTCCATGTTATCGTTGGTGAGGCCTGGGAGCACTGCCACCTCCTCCATGTTGTCGTTGGTGAGGCCTGGGAGCACCGCCACCTCCTCCATGTTGTCGTTGGTGAGGCCTGGGAGCACCGCCACCTCCTCCATGTTGTCGTTGGTGAGGCCTGGGAGCACCGCCACCTCCTCCATGTTGTCGTTGGTGAGGCCTGGGAGCACTGCCACCTCCTCCATGTTGTCGTTGGTGAGGCCTGGGAGCACTGCCACCTCCTCCATGTTGTCGTTGGTGAGGCCTGGGAGCACCGCCACCTCCTCCATGTTGTCGTTGGTGAGGCCTGGCACAGTACGGAAGGTAGCCGACTCCCAGAAGCCTGTACACAGCAGGGTGGTCCTCATCCTCCCTCTCCATCCCGGGAATCCTCCTCTCACTCCATCTTCTCTCCTGCCAGCCTGCACTGGACTGATATGAGGACCAACATGACAGGCGGCCTTCTTGTACTCGGAGAGCTGCCAGCCAGTAATGGAAGGGCCCCCCTCATACCTGATGGAGCCCAGGAGAGAGTACAGCCTGCACCCCCACCATGCGTCCTGTAGAGGTATACATTGTATCACTGCCTGTCTATATATATATCTGTACAGGAAGGACGGGGAACACATTGTATCCGAATGTCCGAGAGTTTACACTCCACTGTGAGGAAATAAATATCCATTTCCTGCTGGTTGCCTCCTCCGAGGAGAGATGAGTGTCCTCCCGGATATCGGTCCAAGACGTGGAGGAGGAGCGCCGCAAGAGGAGGAGGAGCGCGCAAAGGGAGGAGGAGCGCCCCAAGGGGAGGAGCAGTGCAGCAAGAGGAGGAGGAGGAGCGCAGCAAGAGGAGGAGGAGGAGCGCAGCAAGAGGAAAAGGAGGAGGACCCCACCAAGAGGAGGAGTACCAGAAGTAGTACCAGACCAATGGGAGAAGCACCAGACCAACAGGAGAAGCACCGCACCAAGACAAAGCAGACCACACCAAGCGAAGGAGCACCACACTCACAGTATGAACACCAGATCAAGAGAAGGCGGACCGCACCCACAGGAGGAGCACCGCACCCACAGGAGGAGCACCGCACCAAGAGAAGGCGGACCACACCCACAGGAGGAGGACCGCATCAAAAGAAAGAGTGCTGCACTCACACCAAAAGAAGTAGGCCCGCACTGACAGAGGAAGATCCCCTAACCTACTACAGTGGCTCTCAGATCCCATAGCGCCCTCAACCTTCAATCATTGCCCACAAGGGCCCTCAACCCTCCACAGTGCCCCTGGGCCCCCTCAGAGTCCTCAGCTCCCACCCCAGAGAGCCCCCAAACCTCCCACATGGCTCTCCAGTCTGCTACAGAGCCTCTAATTCCCCCCATAATGGCCTCAACTCCCAATTGTCTCTTACAGTGCCTCCCAACCCCCTACTGCACCTCCTAGCCTCCGCAATGCCCTCCGGTCTCCTACAGTGCCTCCCAACCCCCTACTGCACCTCCTAGCCTCCGCAATGCCCTCCGGTCTCCTACAATGCCTCCCAACCACCTACGGCACCTCCTAGCCTCCGCAATGCCCTCCGGTCTCCTACAGTGCCTCCCAACCTTCTACGGCACCTCCTAGCCTCCACAATGCCCTCCGGTCTCCTACGGTGCCTCCCAACCCCCTACGGCACCTCCTAGCCTCTGCAATGCCCTCCCATCTCCTACAGTGCCTCCCAACCCCCTACTGCACCTCCTAGCCTCCGCAATGCCCTCCGGTCTCCTACGGTGCCTCCCAACTGCCTACGGCACCTCCTAGCCTCTGCAATGCCCTCCCATCTCCTACAGTGCCTCCCAACCCCCTACTGCACCTCCTAGCCTCCGCAATGCCCTCCGGTCTCCTACAGTGCCTCCCAACCCCCTACTGCACCTCCTAGCCTCCACAATGCCCCTCCAGTCTCCTACAGTGCCCCTGCAAAGCCGCCAGCCTCCTGGAGAGACTACAGTCTCCTAGTCGCCTCCAGAAACCTCCACAAGGCCACCATATCTGCTTCTGAGCCCCCTACCCATCCCCCAGGCCTTCCTATTACCGCTGACAGGTTCACTTTAAAAGTCACCAGGCGGAGGCTTCTCATTCCAGTCTTTTTTTATACGCCGGCGAGAGGCGAGGGTCCAGGGGACGCGGGTTGACAGCGTGCGATCTTTGTACGGTCGCCAGGACGGAGCTCTAAATATACCGTCATGAGTCGGAAGTCCTCTTATAATAGATATTGTTTCCTGAACCCGCCAGGTGTGAGCGCCATTCATCCCTCCTGGCAGGATTCGTAGACGATCGCCTATCGGTCCCTCAGCGGCTGGGAACTTCGCGGCTTGTTTCCTGAACCCGCCAGGTGTGAGCGCCATTCATCCCTCCTGGCAGGATTCGTAGACGATCGCCTATCGGTCCCTCAGGGGCTGGGAACTTCGCGGCTTGTTTCCTGAACCCGCCAGGTGTGAGCGCCATTCATCCCTCCCTGGCAGGATTCGTAGACGATCGCCTATCGGTCCCTCAGCGGCTGGGAACTTCGCGGCTTGTTTCCTGAACCCGCCAGGTGTGAGCGCCATTCATCCCTCCAGGCAGGATTCGTAGACGATCGCCTATCGGTCCCTCAGCGGCTGGGAAACTTCGCGGCTTGTTTCCTGAACCCCGCCAGGTGTGAGCGCCATTCATCCCTCCAGGCAGGATTCGTAGACGATCGTCTATCGGTCCCTCAGGGGCTGGGAACTTCGCGGCTTGTTTCCTGAACCCGCCAGGTGTGAGCGCCATTCATCCCTCCCTGGCAGGATTCGTAGACGATCGCCTATCGGTCCCTCAGCGGCTGGGAACTTCGCGGCTTGTTTCCTGAACCCGCCAGGTGTGAGCGCCATTCATCCCTCCCTGGCAGGATTCGTAGACGATCGCCTATCGGTCCCTCAGCGGCTGGGAACTTCGCGGCTTGTTTCCTGAACCCGCCAGGTGTGAGCGCCATTCATCCCTCCAGGCAGGATTCGTAGACGATCGCCTATCGGTCCCTCAGCGGCTGGGAACTTCGCGGCTTGTTTCCTGAACCCGCCAGGTGTGAGCGCCATTCATCCCTCCAGGCAGGATTCGTAGACGATCGTCTATCGGTCCCTCAGGGGCTGGGAACTTCGCGGCTTGTTTCCTGAACCCGCCAGGTGTGAGCGCCATTCATCCCTCCCTGGCAGGATTTGTAGACGATCGCCTATCGGTTCCTCAGCGGCTGGGAACTTCGCGGCTTGTTTCCTGAACCCGCCAGGTGTGAGCGCCATTCATCCCTCCCTGGCAGGATTCGTAGACGATCGCCTATCGGTCCCTCAGGGGCTGGGAACTTCGCGGCTTGTTTCCTGAACCCGCCAGGTGTGAGCGCCATTCATCCCTCCCTGGCAGGATTTGTAGACGATCGCCTATCGGTCCCTCAGCGGCTGGGAACTTCGCGGCTTGTTTCCTGAACCCGCCAGGTGTGAGCGCCATTCATCCCTCCCTGGCAGGATTCGTAGACGATCGCCTATCGGTCCCTCAGCGGCTGGGAACTTCGCGGCTTGTTTCCTGAACCCGCCAGGTGTGAGCGCCATTCATCCCTCCCGGGCAGGATTCGTAGACGATCGCCTATCGGTCCCTCAGGGGCTGGGAACTTCGCGGCTTGTTTCCTGAACCTGCCAGGTGTGAGCGCCATTCATCCCTCCAGGCAGGATTCGTAGACGATCGCCTATCGGTCCCTCAGCCGCTGGGAACTTCGCGGCTTGTTTCCTGAACCCGCCAGGTGTGAGCGCCATTCATCCCTCCAGGCAGGATTCGTAGACGATCGTCTATCGGTCCCTCAGCCGCTGGGAACTTCGCTTCGTTATATTCCGGGAGTCCAGACCTTCTGCTGCCCCGTATTGATCTAACCCGGCAAAGAGGACCTGTCATTGTACTGTGCCCACCTACCTACCCCCAACAATGCGACCCTAGGTGAAAACCGTCGCCTCTGGATTTGGGGTCGGGGGTTTTCTTCAGATTATGTGAGATCTTCGTTCAGAACGAATGCAGAGTACACCTACGACAGAGGCGCCATCTTCACCGGGGGGGTATGGGCTTTATTGGAGGGAGGCAGGGGCTGATTGCCTTCAGACTGTCTCTCTCTAATTGAAACACAGAGCCGCGAAGGGGGGAGTCACTCCTCTCTGTCGGTACTTGTATCACCCCACTACCTGAGCCGTCTCCTGTCTGATCCCTCTTCCCTCCCCATCTATGGAGCTTTCAGAAAGTATTCAGACCCCCTTCGCTTGTTTCAATGCCCCCCTTCCCCCGTACTGACAACGTGAAAACGGAATTCTAGAAATGCCTTCGAATTTGTCAATAATGAAAAACGGAAATGTCACATCGGCAGAAGTATTCAGACCTTTGGAATTGAGCTCAGGTGCCTCCAGGGGCAGACTGACAACTCTTGGGGCCCCCGGGCAATAGGGGATCCTGGGGCCCCTGTGTCCTTGCCCACACTCAAAGCACACCCAAAAAAGCCTATAAAAGGTACCAGGGGCATTTCATGGGGCCCCCCACTGACCCTGGGCCCTCGGGCAGTGCCCAAGTGCTCAAATGGTCAGTCCGCACCTGGGTGCCTCCCATTTCCCTCAATGGTTGCTGAGATGTTTCTACGCCTTGATTGGAGTCCGCCTGTGGTGAATCGCATTGATTGGACAGGATTTGGAAAGGCCCGCCCCTCTCTGTAACAGGCTTCACAGCTGACAATGCGTACTGTATCAGAGCAAAAGCCATGAGGTCAAAGGAACCGCCTGCAGAGCTCAGAGACAGGATTATTGTACGGCACAGATCTGGGGAAGGCTACATTTCTGCTGCACTGAAGGTCCTCAAGAGCACAGTGACCTCCATAATTCTCAAATGGATGAAGTTTGGCACAACCAGGACTCTTCCAAGAGCTGGACTCCCGGCCAAACTGAGGAGCCTCAATAAGAGAGGTGACCAAGAACCCGATGGTCACTCTGACTGAGCTCCAGAGATCCTGTGTGGAGATGGGACAAAGATCCACGAGGACGATCATTACTGAAGTTCTCCACCCATCTGGAGGCCAGACAGAAGCCTCTCCTCAGTTCAAAACACATGAAAGCCCACTGAGAGTCCTTCACGTGTTTTGCAAACTCCAAGTGGTCTTTAATATGTTTTGCACTGAGGAGAGCCTTCCGCCTCACCACTCAGCCATAAAGCCCAGATCGATGGAGGGCTGCAGTGATGGTCGTCCTTCTGGATCTTTGTCCCACCTCCACACAGGATCTCTGGAGCTCACAGTGACCATCGGGTTCTTGGCCACCTCTCATACTAAGGCCCTTCTCCCCCGATGGCTCAGTTTGGCCGGGCGACCAGTTCTTGGAAGACTCCTGGCTGTGCCTAACTTCTTCTATTTGACAATTATGGAGACCACTGTGCTCTGGGGAACCTTCAATGCAGCAGAACTGCCAGCAGAGCTCAGAGACAGGATTATTGCAAGGCACGGATCTGGGGAAGGCTACATTTCTGCTGCACTGAAGGTTCCCAAGAGCACAGTGGTCTCCATAATTCTAAAATAGAAGAAGTTTGGCACAACCAGGACTCTTCCAAGAGCTGGACGCCTGGCCAAACTGAGCTATCGGGGGAGAAGAGCCTTAGTATGAGAGGTGGCCAAGAACCCGATGATCACTCTGAGCTCCAGAGATCCTGTGTGGAGATGGGACAAAGTTCCACAAGGACGA